>NC_087153.1:12777500-12800000 GCF_035594125.1 Scylla paramamosain
ATAATGATAATTTATACAACCTGGTGTCTTGGTTTACAATATACATTATGATTATTCCTCAAAATTTATTACACACCATTCCATTCATCAAAAGTGATGAGATATTTATGGGTGTAAGAAAGAACAAAATTTTTGCTAATGATAAAAAAAATAACGAGAGAGAGAGAGAGAGAGAGAGAGAGAGAGAGAGAGAGAGAGAGAGAGAGAGAGAGAGAGAGAGAGAGAGAGAGAGAGAGAGAGAGAGAGAGAGAGAGAGAGAGAGAGAGAGAGAGAGAGAGAGAGAGAGAGAGAGAGAGAGAGAGAGAGAGAGAGAGAGAGAGAGAGAGAGAGAGAGAGAGAGAGAGAGAGAGAGAGAGAGTGTAATACAAGTACAAGCAGTAATACCTGATTGAGTATGTCTGAGGTGTGCTGGTCCCTTTCCTCAATGAACGGCTCAATGTCCCGCACCACAAAGGTTGGCTTGCTGCTGCTGCTCACCTGGAACATCACACAAAGCAAACACTCATTCCCAATGTCTTCCCACATCACAACACACGTTTCCCTATACTTTAAAAAACCAATATGGTTAACTGGATTATAAAGGCCAATACCAGGTTATAAAGTACAGAAGGGTACACAACAACGAACATGATTTGTTCCAGTTTGGCATTCATTATGGCAAATGTGCATTATGATGACTGAAGGACCTATGGGAAAAAAATTCCAGGTTCCAGGGGACCGGAGAAAAAAAAAAAAAAAAAAACATTTGCTACTAAATTTGAGATAACACAAAAAATATATACAGTAGCCTCCCAAGTCTTGCGCCTAGTCCTAAAGTCTTACTATCCCAGGTTTCACACTGCTTTGTCAAGTATTGGTCACATTTATCTACTGTCAGTGTCATGCAGACACATACTCGTACATGTCATAAATCCTGCCTAAGTCGGAACTGTCTCTCTCTCTCTCTCTCTCTCTCTCTCCTTCTCTGTGAAAGTAAGAACAATCCTAAGGATTTCTAAATAGAATGAGACTGATTGAGAATGAACATGGAATTATGTATATGAGAGTGAGAAAGAGTGAGAAAGGATGAAGCGAAAATGACATAAAATGAATTAGGGAGAGAGAGAGAGAGAGAGAGAGAGAGAGAGAGAGAGAGAGAGAGAGAGAGAGAGAGAGAGAGAGAGAGAGAGAGAGAGAGAGAGAGAGAGAGAGAGAGAGAGAGAGAGAGAGAGAGAGAGAGAATCTTAATATGCCACAGTCAATTTAAGATAGCATGACATCTTAAATATTTTGGGAACAAACAACTACTTCTACTACTATTACTGCTGCTACTATGTCTATTGCTGCTGCTGCTACTACTACTACTACTACTACTACTACTACTACTACTACTACATACTACTATTTCAGCTACTATTACTACCAACACAAGTGATAGTGCACTGGCAGTGGATTAAGCAGGGGTGGACCTTGATTGACTGCTGCCTCTCTTGAAAGTACCAAGTAAGGCTACTGTACCTCCCCTAAGCCTCTACACAGTGTTTCTATCTGTACTATAAGCATATCATTTTACTGCACCAAACATTCATATCCTTCCCCACAAACAATAGTAGCTGTTGATTACGCCTTTTCTTTCCCTTTACAGGATAGTTTCTTTTTCCTAATGCTATAGTTAATATTGATTGATGTACAGAAATCAAGCAGCCTAGTGATTAATTAAATGTATGCTAGTTTTTGAAATCCCCCTTAATTACTTGTAAAAAACACTTACCCTTGGGGTGAGACTCCCGTCGATGGGCCGTGCCTCCCTATGGAACATGAGGTAGAAGGGAGTGTAGCCGCTCGCTGTAGCATACTCGGTGTTGATCTCGTACACCTGCAGACAAAATGCACCCGAGACAATGAAAATACCAACCCATATTATCACAGATGTTATCATAAAAACATAGCACTGTTCTTTCATGCAACTGTCATTTTGACATACAGAATTTCACAGGCTGAGGTAGTTTAGACATTCAGTAAAAAAGGAAAATAATGAATCTGTGAAGAGTTTACATGAGCAATAATGAAGAACAAAATGTGAGATAGGTCACCTGTAAAACTAATAAACAGTGTTGAGGAAAACACAAAATAATAAATTGGTATGTATGCACTAAAAATGGGATGGGCAGTATGTGGGGAGAAAAATAAGGGCTCTATATATATAGGTGGAAGATGAGGAGGCAAACCAAATAAGAGATGGAATGACTGTATAGTAGATGACCTGAGAGAGAGAGAGAGAGAGAGAGAGAGAGAGAGAGAGAGAGAGAGAGAGAGAGAGAGAGAGAGAGAGAGAGAGAGAGAGAGAGAGAGAGAGAGAGAGAGAGAGAGAGAGAGAGAGAGAGAGAGAGAGAGAGAGAGAGAGAGAGAGAGAGAGAGAGAGAGAGAGAGAGAGAGAGAGAGAGAGAGAGAGAGAGAGAGAGAGAGAGAGAGAGAGAGAGAGAGAGAGAGAGAGAGAGATATATATATGTGCTACAGCTGCACTGCTGACAAACGCCAGGAACAAAGGCAGAAGAGAATGTTCATGAGGATTCTGACGGAGGGTTTAGCGCGGCAACAACTTCCTCACCCCCCGCAGCCCTTTCAGGCCCCCCTCCAGCCTTCCTGGCAGCCACAACCCGGTCACTACCCCAGCTGGAATCTCTCCTCGTGGCAGGGCAGACACTAATGCATCTTGCCTCACCACCACACCTCATTCCCAAGCCAATGCGAGGAGGCAAGGGAACAGATGCCCCAGCTGTCACCTGACCGTGGTCTCCGCCAACATGAGAGGACTCCGCACCAATGTAGGTGCCCTTAGCCACAATTTCGTGCTGAGACATAGTGCTGACATTGTTGCAATAACAGAAACGTGGCTGAGTGACGAGGTGGAGCCGACGTTCAGCAAAATATCAGGCTACTCCCTGTGGGTGAGGATGGACCGAAAAAATAGAGCAGGCGGAGGTGTCGCTGCCTGTTTTAAGGACGGCCTCCAAACACAGGAACTTGAGGTAGCTGTGCCACACATGATGGAGGCACTGTTCTTCAGGGTGGTACTTGCAGACAACAGTGGGCTTCTCCTCTGTGTCATGTACCGCCCCCGAGACCAGGACAAGCCCCGCTAGACTTCCTGACGGAGGAACTTGACACCCTGCTCCAGCGTCACAAGTGTTCCCATGTGATAATAGTGGGGGACCTGAACTTCCACATGGAGCAGGATGCTTTCAGTAATCTCCTGACTGTTCAGGCCCTAACCATGTCACCTTCCCTACACACGAGCGGGGAGGGCTGTTGGATCCTGTGGTGACAGACCTACCCGAAGCCAGCATCAGCTGCCAGCAGCTAGGACCAGTGGGCAGCTCAGACCACTTTGCTGTGCTGTCTCAGGTCGAGCTGCAAACAGCATGGGAAGATGCTATCCTGCGTACCATCTGGCTTTGGAACAGGGCGGACTGGCCATCCATGAAGCAGGACATGGAGAACACGGACTGGGAGTCCCTTCTAATGGGAGATGCTGAGACCAAGGCACGCACCCTTACCACCAGGCTCCTTGCCCTCCAACAGCAGCATGTGTCCAGCCGAGTATATCTCTCCAGGCCTGGTGATCCCACCTGGTTTGGTTTTCGCTGCAGAGCATCTGCCGAGGCTAAGCATGCTGCCTGGATGAGGTACAAGTAACACCCGTCACGCAGGAACAAGACGCTGCACCGGGAGGCGTGTAAGAGGATGACGTCCACCTGCAGATGGGCGAGGAATCAGCTAAGGGAGAACAGAAGGCGAAAGCTCAGTGGCCCAGGTGTTGGCAACAAGACCTGGTGGAATCTGGTGAAAGAGCAGCAAGGAGCATGTCACCGCGAGACTCTTCCTCCACTCACCAGACCTGACGGATCCACTGCCACGAGCAGTGCAGACAAGGCCACACTCCTCGCCGAGCTTTTCGCCAACAAGATGAAGGTTGATGACTCGGGATGACCTGTACCACAGCTGGCCCTGGAAACTGATTGCACTGTCATCACTGTTTTGGTGACGGCAGAGCAGGTTGAGCGGCTACTCGGTGCGGTGGATGTGGGTAAAGCCACAGGCCCAGATGACGTCAGCCCACGGCTCCTCAAGCACTGTGCTAGAGAGCTGTCAGCTCCTCTCACCACCGTCTTCACATCTTGCCTGAGGGAGAAGAAGTGGCCCTCAGTATGGAAGGAAGCACGTGTGGTCCCGGTCCATAAGAAAAACTCAAGGTCTGAGCCCAACAACTACAGACCCATCTCCCTGCTCTCAGTGGTGGGCAAGTTGCTGGAGCAAATAGTGGCTGCTGCCATCTGCCAACACCTGAACGAGAACCACCTCCTCTCAGACAGGCAGTTTGGCTTCAGGCCTGGCAGATCCACCGCAGACCTCCTCCTCATCCTCTCCAAGGACTGGCAAGACGCCCTGGAAGAAGGCCTGGACACCCTTGTGATGGCCCTGGACATTGCTGGGGCTTTTGGCAGGGTCTGGCACATGGGGCGCATTGAAAAGCTTCGCACCAAGGGTGTCCAAGGTGACCTGTTAATGCTGCTAGAAAATTACCTCCAGGGTAGGACCCTTCAGGTAGTAGTCAACGGGCAGTCATCAAGGCCTTCACCTGTCCGGGCCTCAGTTCCACAAGGCTCTGTCTTGGGCCCAGTCCTATGGAACATATACATCAACAACCTCCTCCGGCAGCTGTCATCTGTGGCAGCATACGCCGACGACTGCACACTCTCCCACTCCTACTGCCACCCTGACAGTGAGCGTGCCGTCACTGAGCTGAACAGGCAGCTCAGACTGGTGGAGCAGTGGGGAAAGATGTGGCAGGTTAACTTCGCTCCTGAGAAGACGCAGGCGATGGTCATTTCACGGTCCCCAGGTGCCTCACACGCAGTCTCAGGACAGCTGCGTTTTGGAGGCAAGAGCCTGCCACTTCAGGATTACATCAAGATCCTGGGCGTGTCTGTGGACCGTGGCCTACGCTTTGATCACCACATTGCTGTCGTCGCCCGCCAGACCTCTCTCCGAGTCTCTGCCCTGGTGAACACCCTCGACCCATGGGGCATCTTCACGCTATACAGGGCACAGATACGCCCATGTATGGAGTACGGTGCCCTGTCCTGGATGTCGAGTGCCGCCACCCACATACAGAGACTGGATGCTGTGCAGCGGTGAGCCCTGCACTTGGTGGCCACCGATGAGGACCAACAGCACCCACCACCAGTAACGTCACTGGAGCACCGCCGGGACGTGTCGGCACTAGTGGTGTGCCACAAAACTCAGGTGCAGAGGGTCCCTCACCTTGACTCCCTGAGGCTGCTGCCACACACAGTGCAGAGGTGCACCAAAGCTATAGCCAGTAGTGACGAGCTAGTGAAGGTGCCTCGATCTCGCTCTAGCCAACACCAGCGTACCTACACAGCCAGGACTTCGCGGCTGTGGAACATGTTCACGGTGGCCACGCCCCAAGTGCAGGACATGTCCACGCACCAGGTGAAGCTGGCAGCCCACAGCTGGCGTAGCATGCACCTGTCCCCACTGGCGCTTTAAATTTTTATTATTTTATTGTATTATTGTATTAGCATTACAATCTTTATGTTAAGTATGTATAGTGTTATTCCTGTAAATAATACTATCATAGGCTTTTTAAATAATTCCATACTCAATGTGGAATTTTAAGCCTTTCTGTAAATATTTGTTAAAAAAGAGAGAGAGAGAGAGAGAGAGAGAGAGAGAGAGAGAGAGAGAGAGAGAGAGAGAGAGAGAGAGAGAGAGAGAGAGAGAGAGAGAGAGAGAGAGAGAGAGAGAGAGAGAGAGAGAGAGAGAGAGAGAGAGAGAGAGAGAGAGAGAGAGAGAGAGAGAGAGAGAGAGAGAGAGAGAGAGAGAGAGAGAGAGGGGATGAAGTAAAATACAGTGCCTCATGGAGAAAACTAGAGAGGATGTGACACTATATGAATGAAAGGAAAGGTTGCATCTAAAAAGAATAAATAAATGAGGAGGAAAATAATAATAATAATAATAATAATAATAATAATAATAATAATAATAATAATAATAATAATAATAATAATAAATAATAATAGTAATAATAATAATAAAAATAATAATAATAATAATAATAATAATAATAATAATAATAATAATAATAATAATAATAATACCTATCCCTAACAATAAGAGGCTGAATGAAATACTTATTTATACATGGTAAAAAGCATAACATCACACCTTCCGCTGCAGCATTTCATCCCAATCTGCATCAGCCTCAAGGCAGTGGTGGAGGATGGTGGTCTTGATACTGGCCTCATCTGGCCGATTTATCTGTGTCTTGTTGACAGCCACCACATTCACTCCAAGACGCATGTCCAGTTCCAGGTTCAGCTGTGGGGACATGACACTCTAAAGGGATATCCTGGTGTGTAAGGCTGTGTGGATGTGTGGTTGTTCTTGTACCATGCCGATCAGATTTTTTGTGAAACTATTCACTTAGTAAGATTCTCGGTTTGTTTACGTGTGTGTGTGTGTGTGTGTGTGTGTGTGTGTGTGTGTGTGTGTGTGTGTGTGTGTGTGTGTGTGTGTGTGTGTGTGTGTGTGTGTGTGTGTGTGTGTGTGTGTGTGTGTGTGTGTGTGTTCAGGGCATTCAGGGCCTAAACTACATTAATGTGTTTAAAGTAGGGTGAAATTGGTTTTAGTCTCCTCCTCCTCCTCCTTACCTCATGCACAAACTCTTCACTCTGGTCTGAAATGAACTTCCGAGGTGGGCCCTGCAGGAACACAGCTGTCTGTAGGACGGAGGTCAAGTCAGCTATGGTGGTATCCCGCAGAGGCACTGCTACTGTGTACTTGGTAAACATGTCGATGATTACAGCTACAAAGGCATTGCCACGACCTGATGCCACAAACTGACCTAAGATATCAACACTGACAACCTGTGAAGGGATAACAGGTCAGGAGTGAGGGACTGATCTCTTGTGAGTTATGCTTCAAACATTCTATCATCACAATAATATAAGTTTTCTAATACTAATAGTATCAGTCTTTTATCACATGAAGATCAACAAGCCAAGCTACTTTCGAATTGGGTTTGGTTGGGTTAGATTCTATTTGGTACACTAACCAAACCTCACTTGACTTAATGCACCCCTGTGATACATAATTTTCATGTGATCTTTTGTGTATGTATATAAAGCTGGCCAGACACTTCAGAAAATAACACAATACATGAATTCACTTCACTGTAAAAAGAAATTCAATGCATACTTCTGAGAAATTCAACAGATGGTATGGAATCTAATGTAGGTACTCACACCTATTCCTTGATAAGAATACATATGCAGAAACAGGGAGAGAAGTAACAGAATAATATGCAAAAAAATAAAAAAGAGTATTGAAATAATAAAGGGTATTGTCTCAATACTAAGATGTTTGAGTAGTATTCAAACAATAGAGCTTATTGTCTCAACACTCAGCACTCACCTCCCACGGTTCAGTCACCCGCACGTATCTCTGGTTGGGTCGGTTGAGCTTGCTGAACTCACATGCTTTGCATCTCACAATCTGAAGGAAAAAAATTATTGAGTGAATTATTTGAATGAATAACTATCATAAGAACAACTCAAATGAGAAAAAACTCTGCAAGTGTGTGTGTGTGTGTGGTGGATGAAAAACACTTTTATCTACTACCTTCTTGAAACCTTTGAAGACAGATGATTATGAGAGAGAGAGAGAGAGAGAGAGAGAGAGAGAGAGAGAGAGAGAGAGAGAGAGAGAGAGAGAGAGAGAGAGAGAGAGAGAGAGAGAGAGAGAGAGAGAGAGAGAGAGAGAGAGAGAGAGAGAGAGAGAGAGAGAGAGAGAGAGAGAGAGAGAGAGAGAGAGAGAGAGAGAGAGAGAGAGAGAGAGAGAGAGAGAGAGAGAGAGAGAGAGAGAGAGAATATGTGGATAGAAGATGGAGGCTGAAGAGGAGATGGGAGAGCTGCATAAGAAAAGATTTAAAAAAGAAGGGAGAGATCTGGAAGGGAGAAGAGGTGGAAGATCACTAAGGATCAGCTACTCCAAGTAATAAAAAAATAAATAAATAAATATGTAAATAAATAAAAAAAACGATGCCTTCAGAAAAAATACAAATAAAATAAAAAAAAAATAAAGAGAAGAAAAAAAGAAGAAAAGAAGGAAATAAAAAGTCATATGAGATAGTAAAGTGAACACAACTCACCATGGCTACTACATCCTCCACCATGCTGGTCCAGTAATACTTTTCCGAGAGTCTCTTCAGTGTCTTGGTGCGGCCTATGCAGGAAGGGAATCACTCTGTCACTGCTATGCCCTAATAGTTGTCTATCTCCATATAAAACTGATATATATACAAATTCCAAACACTTGAAGAAAGAAAACATGAGAAGAGACCTTTAGTTAATGAAAGGACTGAAAGAAAAAGATATAAAAGAGAGCTATTGCTGTGAGGATATATAGAGGCTTGATGCTTGAGAAAACAAGGAAATGCTGAGTAAGGGGGATGTGTAAATAATAAAAAAGAAACATTCCCTCAAACAAACATAGACATCTGGAAAGGAGTAGAAGAATTCACACACACACACACACACACCACAATGTTCTCCAGTCTTGGGAATGATGTGGCACTCCTCAAATGCCTTGTTCTTCTCCTCGTTGCTGTACAGCACAAGTCTCATCTCCCTCTGGTCCTTGCCAACGTAATACAGGGTGTTGTCTGCCAGCCAGGAAATCATTAGACTCATGCATGCCTAATTTTAATTTTATCATTAGTGGAAGATGTAAGCAGGATCCTTAGTGTTAGACATCAGAGTAACACAGGAGATAATGCATTCGAATATTCAATATGTAAACAGATTTGTCAATGTTACTTGTGGATAAAAGATAAATCGCAGAGAGAGAGAGAGAGAGAGAGAGAGAGAGAGAGAGAGAGAGAGAGAGAGAGAGAGAGAGAGAGAGAGAGAGAGAGAGAGAGAGAGAGAGAGAGAGAGAGAGAGAGAGAGAGAGAGAGAATGTGGGTATGTTATGATATTTATTGATGTTTGCCTTGGTTTAGTACAATATATATCTAATTAGGTTAAGTTATTGTTCTATCCTTGCTTCCTACATTAATTTTAGTTTTCCAATATATGCTATGATATTCATGATATCTACCTTTGCTTAGTATGTGAAGTTAAATTAGGTGTGGTTAAGTTATTGTTGTACATAGCCTATCTTCCTTCATCAATTTAGATTTCCACTGTATGTCAATCTCTTATCAACTCACTCACTTTCAAAAACAAATTTTTTGGCTGACTTCCTGATGCCATTCTTTTCTGTGATGTGCACCGAGGGCAGGTAAGAGCCAGTCTCCATGTAGTGCCGTATCTGCTGCAGGTGAAGAGTGCCATCCTTGCCTCTCCGCACCATCTTTCCAGACTACTGGGGACAAGAAAAATGCAACTCAAACCCATGATCCAGTTCACAGTGTTAGAGCAGAACCAATATTTTAACGCTCTCTCTCTCTCTCTCTATCTGCACTCATTACTACTGATATTTTGTTTTGGTAATTACTGTGAATGGCATATTGATTATCTGAGTTTTGCTAGGCTCAAGGCAAGAGGGAAATCACAGATATGTGCTTTTTTTAGTGTATTTTCAACCAGTATTGGAAAAATGTGGTAAAAAGTACACCTTTCCCTTGCATGTGATGTGTAATTAATGATGGTCAAATAAAAACCATTAGAAATGCCACATTCTGCTCCTCTGAATTCCAAAGGTCATGTAACTGTTGTGCAAGTTGAACTTTGGTTGAATCTCTGGTTTGGCTGGGCCATGTCTGGCAGGTCTGAGTTGCCAGTTATGTATTTTCTATTTTCCTTGCAGGTCAAGTGAGGATACTACTCTCTCTCTCTCTCTCTTTGTGATAAGAGAGAGAGAGAGAGAGAGAGAGAGAGAGAGAGAGAGAGAGAGAGAGAGAGAGAGAGAGAGAGAGAGAGAGAGAGAGAGAGAGAGAGAGAGAGAGAGAGAGAGAGAGAGAGAGAGAGAGAGAGAGAGATAGTATCCTCACCTGACTTGGTAACATTGCAATGGAAAATACGCAACTGGCAACTCAGACCTGCTGGACACAGCCCAGCCAGCTGGGGACCCTATGTCGACACTAGTGGCGAACTGACTGCCATGTTTTAGTCTTGGCTGTATAATGAAGGAGTCTTGAAAATTAAATCTAGCCAAACATTATACCCTGGTAGTAAGGGAACAAACACTCCAGAGTTGGTTCCCCGCCACGTCCTTAAGTCTATTAGCAGGGTGGTAGGGCAGGGCAAGGGCAATACTAGTATTTCTAACAGTTTTCATGTGGCCATCCTTATTAACATAACAATACCAGTTTAGTATAGTTAGATCTAGTTCTTTTGTTAGGTTTTATTACGTTTATGTTGGGTTTGGTTTCCAGGAAAAGTGCTTTTCTGCAATAATTTAAGTTTCTTTTCTTTGAAAAAATGTTGATGAGAAAATAACACTGCGAGTTCCACAAAAACATGTAGTTCTCTACGAAGATTAAACTTATTTTGGGCAAAAAACAAAATAAAGACAATATTGCATTTTGTCTGAGTGGGACTTAAACGAATAAATACCCGTTAAGTCTTCAAAGACTAGTATATGTGTTTTTCCTTTGATGAGGGCCGTGAGATCAGCCGTGACAGCTGACGTGACTTTTAAAGGAAGACACATGTGAGGGCTTGAAGCCTGCCACCGCCAGCAGAGTGGGTAGGTCAAAGCTGGCGACCCCAGGACTAGGAGCTGGTTGCGTAGCAAGGTACGGTGTAAGTGTAAGCAGGGGCACTCACTGCAGCAGGAACTGTTCTATTGTTTCCTGTGTGTTCCTGCACCAGGGACACTGAGGGTCTGGGGTCAGACGTAGGCGATGCCAAGGATGAGAGACTGTCTCTCATCCTTGGGCGCTACTGGTGAGCGGTGAGTGTAGTGTATCCCAGGTGGAGACGGATGAGAGCTACATCTAGCACGCGGGACTGTTTCCTGAATCCAAGGCTGTTGGGAGGGGTTTCTGCGGTATTGACTCATAGACGTGATGCGGAGGGCGTCGCTGAGTGTGTTATTCCAGGAGGTTTGGTTCACCTGAAAGATGAGACGTCATGCGGTGGAGAGAGGGAGGGGAACCTGTGTGATGTTTACATCCGACAAGGCCATCTTGGCAACAGTGCCAGCAAATTAAGTTCAGTTCTTCTTCTTCTTTGGAGCTGTTATGATTTAAATTGCCTCTTAGGTTTCTTTTCTTCGTCTTCGTCTATCCCCTGGATATCTTGATCTTGATCTTGGTGGTCTTGATCTTGATCTTGATGGTACAGGTGGCATAGGATCACTCGAGCCAGGCCTTTGGATCGGCAACTCCTGTAGAAGGGAAGAAAAAAAAAAAAAAAAAAAAGAAAGAAAAAGAAAGAAACGAACAGCATCCTCTATCCTAATTGTTCCTAAACCTGGCACGCCACATTCTCTCTAGAAACACTTTCACCGCTTCAATCATCCTTTCATTCGCCTCTCTACACAGTCCCAGCAACAACACCATCCACTCCTTTCCTGTCTTCTCCACTCTTTCATTCCTATTATGCCCTAACTCACTCAGTATCACTTGTTGCATCATCTCATTCCTGTCTCTGGCATACTTCACACACTCCAGCACCACATGTTCCGCCTTCTCATCCTCTCCCATGTCACACATCTGGCACACTTTGCTGCGGGACTCAGACCACCTGTAATTCCTTGCATTCACATCCATACAACTTAAATGTGGCTCACTGATCTTGATCTTGAATATTCTTGATCGTGGTGAATGGCAAGGCAGCAGGTCCAGATAATATACCGTATGAGTTCTGCAAGAATGGTGAGAAGATAGTGATTGATAGAATGACGGAATTATTCAACCGATTGTGGGATGAAGAGAGAATGCCAAGAAAGTGGAATGAGTGCGTCTCTTGCATAAGGGAGGATTCAAGAATAAGAATAAGTTGAAGAACTACAGGCCAATTGCATTAGTGAAAACAGTAGGTAAAGTTTTCAGTGCAGTGTTGAATGAAAGGCTGTTTAAATGGATTGAGAGAGCTGGAGTGCTGAGTGAAGAACAGAATGGATTTCGTGTGGATAGGAGAGCTGAGGACAGTATGTTTGTGATGAATGACATGATTGAGAAGAAAAAGAAGGATGGGTGTAAATTGTGCCTAGGTTTTCTGGATATAGAGAAAGCTTATGATAGAGTGAACAGAGAAATGCTAGGTAGAGTCTTAGAAAAGATTGGATTGAGTGCAAAGGTAATTAACATAGTGCAAACTGTATGTGGACACAAGAGCTAGATACAAACTAAGAAACAGAAACAGACTGGGTGAAGAGTGAGAGAGGAGTTAGGCAAGGCTGTATATTGTCACCAACCCTTTTTAGCCTGTATACAGGGGAGTTAGCATCCAGGATGAGAAGAATAAATGTAGGGTTAAGTGTGGGGAATGATAAAATATGTGTGTTTTTTTTATGCAGATGATGTAGTGGTTATGAATGAATGGTTATGGCAGATGAGCTTCTCATCTGCCACCTGCTCATGGTTATGAGCAGATGAGTTTGTTGGATGTTGTGGATGGGTATGGAAAAGACTTTGGAGTAAGATTTAGTGAGAAAAGCAAGGTAATGATTGTGAATAGGTCAGAGGATGAAAGTAATGTGGTATGGAGACTTGGAGAAAATAAATTGAAACAGATGCAAGAATACAAGTACTTAGGGATGTGGATGAGTCCTAGTGCGTGTGGAAAGGCAAAAAATGAAAAGATAAGTATGGTAAACCACTGGGTAGAACGACTGGGAAGCGCGGCAAAGATGACAGTAAGTACTATGTGTTGAGAGAAGTGTGGAAGAGTATGGCTGTGTCAAGTATAATGTATGGTATGGATGTAATTGCATGGGATGAAAGTAAAATTTATATTAGAAGTGAGGAAGAATAGAATAGCAAAGATGGCACTGAGTGCACCGAGGTACACAGCAGTAGAAGCCTTGAGAGGTGATATGGGATGGAGCACTTTTTGGGAAAGAGTCACAAAAGCCACACTTAAGTATAAGATTAGGCTTGAGAGAATGGAATGCAAGAATAGCAAGAAAGGTGTACCTGTGGAATGAAAGTGAAAACAAATGGAGGAAGAGATGCATGAGAATGACAGACAGGAGTGGATTACAAGTTGTGTGGGTGATGAGAATGGCTGGGAGGAATCAAAATGAGCGTGAATGGGTGGTAACAAGAGGAGGCAGAGTGGGAACTGAATGGGATGTGAGAAAAAGGAAGAATGAGATAGATGGAAAAGTGAAATGTGTGGGACTGAGTGATCGGAAGAATGTGATAGAAAGAAAAAGACTCTGGAATGGTACAAGGAGAAAGAGTTCCCATTGTATGAAAGGTGGTATAATGGAACCCTTGGCAGTGATCTCTTCTGAGCGAGGGCACAGTGTATGGATGTGAACGCAAGGAGTTACAGATGGTCTGAGTCCTACAGCAAAGCGTGCCAGATGTGTGACATGAGAGAGGATGAGATGGTGGAGCATGTGGTGCTGGAGTGTGTGAAGTATGCCAGAGACAGGAATGAGATAATGCAAGTGATACTGAGTGAGTTAGGGCATGATAGGAATGAAAGAGTGGAGAAGATAGGAAGGGAGTGGATTGTGTTGCTGCTGGGACTGTGTAGAGGGGCGAATGAAAGGATGATTGAGGCAGTGAAAATAATTTCTGGAGAGAATGTGGCGTGCCATATGTAGGAACAACTAGTGTAGAGGATGCTGCTCATTTTATTTTTTACAGAAGTTGCTGATCCAAAGGCCTGCCTTAGGAGTAATCCTGAGTCACCTATACCATCAAGATCAAGATCAAGATATAATATTGCTGCTACAGTGTATGGATGTGAATGCAAGGAGTTACAGGTGGTCTGAGTCCCGCAGCAAAGTGTGCCAGATGTGTGACATGGGAGAGGATGAGACGGTGGAACATGTGGTGCTGGAGTGTGTGAAGTATGCCAGAGACAGGAATGAGATGATGCAAGTGATACTGACTGAGTTAGGGCATGATAGGAATGAAAGAGTGAATGGCCTTAGCCAGGCCATTCACTCTGTCCCACACATTTCACTACTCTATCTATCTCACTCTTCCACTTTCTTACATCCCGTTCTAAACCCTCACCATTTCTACCAATTATACTCCAGTCACTCTCAACATGTCATCCCCTCAAACCAATGAAAAGCCCAACTAGTTTCCAAGCCACGGTTTACTATCATCTTAACACACTTCTTCCCCAACCTGCTACTCCTAACATTCCATAGAAACACCTTTCTTGCTAATCTTGCATCATTCATTCGCTCTCATCCTGCCTTGTATTTCAGGGTGTCCTTTACATGTGTCTCTCTAAAGTACTCCATCCCACATATTCCCTCAAAGCCTCTAAAGCTGCATACCTTGGTGCATTCAATGCCATTCTTGGTACTCTATTCTGTCCTACTTCCGACTTTTCTAGTTCATTCTCATTCCATGTGATCACATCCATACTATACATAATGCTCGGAATAGCCACGCTCTTCCAAACTTCTTGCAGCATGTCATACTTATTCTTATCCTTAGTGTAAATTTAATTTTCTTTTCTTATATACATTTATCAGTATTAGATACCTTATTAGTAGTATTGGATACTAGTGAATAAGGCTCTTTTATTTTTCTGTTTGGTTTCATTGCAGGGCTACACTCTACTTGACATGCACAATAAATTCATTGACTGCAGTTATTAAAAGATGAATCTTGCAACACTGTTTCATGTATGAAGCATACAACCTCGTTCACACATTGGCGAATTTTGATGGCGCTCCACTGCGACTCTGCTGCAACTTCCTGAATGGTGACTGCTGCGAATCATGTTGTGACTCATGCTTGATGAACATGCTGTGAATGCATTACACTCATTGATGGAGTTGCTTATACTCGTAAATCTTCTCATGTCTGTGTGAGCTCTCCTTGTGTGTGCACCATCAGGATGCTTCATGATGTGGAAAAGAAGTAAAAATAAGAACAAATAAATTATAAAAAAATTTTGGATTCTCACAAAGTCACACAATACTGAGAGAGAGAGAGAGAGAGAGAGAGAGAGAGAGAGAGAGAGAGAGAGAGAGAGAGAGAGAGAGAGAGAGAGAGAGAGAGAGAGAGAGAGAGAGAGAGAGAGAATGAAACACCTTAATGAGATACTTCAGGTTTATTTCTTTGTACCTTGGTCTTATACATACACTTTATATTTAAAAATTTATTAATATAACTGGCACATCACAAAAGGCCATAGCAAGTTTTTTTTTTTTTTTTTTTACTTTACAAGTTACTGATTTTGCAAAAGGAAAAATGAGTCCCCTTCCCTTACTCATCATCCTTTATGTCCTCCCAAAAGCTCCACCGTGCCTTTTCTATTGCTTGCCACAACTCTTCACTTCTGTCAATGTATTCCTTGTTTGTTTTCTTGATGTCAATGGGAACATTCCAGTCTGGGAATAAAATATTATAATCTAAGTATATATATAATGTTCATATTCATTACAGATATGATGAAGATGACAAATAGATGCACTAGCTTTGGGGGTTTAATTCTATATGCTGTGTGGAGTGTGTGGTCAAATACTGATCAAGATGGTTAGAGTGGGTACAAAGTCATTTGTGATGAGCTGTGTAATTTCAGGAGATATATGTGGATGCAGTATTTCCTGTGAGCCAGATGTGTGAAACATGTTTAGCACAGGTATCTATTTTGGACATTTGTGGATTTGATTAAACATATGACAAAATTCATAAGAGATTTGGACTATTTTGAGATTATGTGGACTAATGTAATATTTTTTAAAATGAATGAGGGCTGTCAGAGATGCATCATGTCTCTTTGACTGTTGAAGGTTATATATTTATCTCTGTAAAACCAGAAATAAAGAGGGGAAGAATCCTGGTTCTTTCATTGCTTCCACTATGGTGTTAAGGAGGCAGCATTCTTTAAACCAAGCTGTGGAATAATAGCCAGGTTGTCTCTGTTCCTGAGTCAAGAGTTTTTGGCTGGTGAACACTATTGGCAGGTGCATCAAAAATTTTGCTTTTTGTAGGTACTCTCTGATGCTTTCATTCATCTGGGTCAGTATAATTTTTCTTTCTGCTTATATTACAGAATTTTTGTACTGCAACCTTTCTATTATCAAATCAGTATCTACCTAGTATGTCCTCTTTTCCATGCATGCTGTTAGGGTCTCAGTTTTCAATCTGTCCACTTTATAAGCATTAGTAGTACTGTATTGTAAAAGCATATGAAATCATAAACACTGCTGTCATGTTAATGGGTTATGAACCAGCCAGTTCAGGCTCGGAGACAGCTGAGATTTAAGGGCACAAGTCAGGCAAACACAGGTTATCAATAGAAGGTATTACATACATACAAAAAGACAAAAAGACTCATAGAACATGTCTGTTCTATGAGTGAAATACAGTTATGCTTAGATGAGATCTAAGCATAATTAAGTCTTGGTCTTAAAAAATTATTAGCCACAGTCATTTTGAAAGTATATGTATACAGCACTTATTATCATCACTATGCATTTATATAAAACAATTTATTATTAACTCACCAACTGGTTCAAAATCTTCTTTTGAGGACTCCTTTGAATCACCCATTCCTCCCTCCATACTGCCATTGTAGTCACCATATGATGATGCATATGGTTCATAATAACTTCCATAGTTCTGCCATGCTGCCATAATTCCAGTACTGTTCATAATACTGACTGTAAATCTCCACCCATGTGGTTCCTGTGAAATAAATAATGTAAAGTCATTTAGAGTTAAGATTCAATGGCCTGTTGTCATTATGTGCATCACATGAAAATATTTCTTTACAATTTATGGTATTTTAACATCAATTAGAAGTGTCTGATTTTCAGATTTTTCAGACAACCTGGCCCCTTTATAGTCTGAAAATCATAATATATTAGTTCCATACCAATTTTCCAAACACAAGATAAACACAGAATTACACAAGAACCCTGTACTTGAACAATATTCAACCTATAACATGCTTATATTCCCTGTAAAAGGGATGACAGACAAAACACACAAGCACACACAGTCATGCCTGTAAGCATTCCCTCACACCATGAATGAGGTCTCTTCACATCATGGCCCAACAGTACAAGATTGTCTTACTACTTACATTCCAGGGTAGTGTTGCTTCTTGGGGACAGCATAGCTCACTTTCAGTGGTTTCTGTCCCAAACCTTTGAAACCATTCATGTGAGTGAGAGCATCTTTATATTCTTCCTCAGAGTAGAATCTTACAAAAGCAAAGCCTTTGCTCTGTCCATTTGGGTCATAGATTACTGAAACAGAAAATAAATTTTGCTTTACCTTTTACTCAATGTATCACTTAGCCTGTAAAGTGCCATGTCTGTAAATATACAGACTATGCTAGCAGGTCAGTAAATATGTGAATTTGACTTTAAAACAATGTTAAGCTGCAAACACTCAAGTTAATCCTTTCATATCTGTATGGCAATTACCAGTAGTGATGTAACAAGTGATGATAGTCATCATGGTCACAGATCTCCAAGAATCCTTCAAAAAAATAGGAATTAAGTAGTAGTAGTAGTAGTAGTAGTAGTAGTAGTAGTAGTAGTAGTAGTAGTTTCTTGGTCTCCTAATTAATTCTGATACTTAAAAGTTTAACTGAAGACAAAATATTGTTGCTGTACCTCACCTTTTGCTGTCTTTATACTGTTATATCTGCTACCAAATGTCTTGTAGAGGGCAAAATCATCAACATCTGGTGTAAGATCTCCAACCCAGAGAGAATACTCCTTGTCTGTATTATTTCCTCTTGTGCTGCTGTGGTTCAATTTGAATCTAACTGGCTGGAATAAATTTACACATATTAGACAAGTATTTCACTTCATATGGCACATTAACATTATCCAGACAAGCAGTCTATCCAATCTCTTATGATTCCACATCAATGATAAAATCAATTACCTAAATATTTAAAGAATTCATCACATTTAGATATATCTATATTCTAAGCAAATAAGTAAACATTTAAATGAAAACCTGTTCCATGCTGGCAATACTTTAAAGGTTCTGGAAAGCAGATTAAAGATGAAGCATGATGCAACAAGATCCCTTAGCAAGGTTCTTAGGAACAGGCACTACATTCCATTAACAAAACAGAACATAGCTAAAGACTAACTAATCTTCTCTGTATACCTGTTCATCAAGGCTTGCTACTCACATCCCTAATTTAAGCTTCTCATAATTCAATCTGTATCTTCACTGATTTGAAACCCTCTTCTCTGCACCCTGAGTTTTGCTTGACTTACTGGTTGGCTATGAGGAATGACTTTGCCATTGAGCTTGTGCATAGCAGTAAGGGCTGCCTGGTCTGAAGAAAAGTTGACAAAGCAGTATCCTGCAGGATGGCCAGTGTACCTGTTCTTCATCACCTACAGGAAAAATGCATATGAATATAGCAAAAGTAATGAATTTCATTATTTGTGAATGTAATGAACACTATACTACAGTTCACTCAGGATTAAGAAGCAATTATGTTATGACAGGTGGTCTGAAAACTGCTGGCTTTGGTTTCAGGCATCCAAGCCCAGCCAGCCATTGGGTGCCAATTGTCAGAAATGGAAACCTGGTATAAATCCCTGTTATGTGGGATTGCTGAGGTCACAGTTATCCCAATATGTTCTAAAATAGTCTCATGTGAGGCAGCCAGCTGATGTTCTACCACTGGGAGTCATTACTGATACATTCAGTGGGAGAGTCCTTACTAAATCCTAAGTCTAAACTAATCTTTAAAACATTTGAGCACCCTTTCATATCCAGTTACAGTCCAAGAACAAAACTGTTTCTGGATAATGAAATTATCAGATATAGTGCTTTACTGAATAAGGAAAATATTAGGTAGTAAAACTACAAAAGGTATGTTATTTCTGAAGTAACAAAATGAAAATTTTGATGTTTTTACTGCCAAAAAGAAGTAATGGGCATCATGTAAGAAGAGCCTGTAATGCACAAGAGGTAACACAAGTGCATTCACTCCTACTTTGCCTCTTTTAATGTCACTTCTCAACTAGAGAGGTAGTGTGTCAGGTGTGCTGATGCCTATGTACACTACCTTCACATTCTGGACATTTTCTTCACCCAAGGCTCTGAAGGCTGCTATGATGAAGTTTTCGTCCATATAATCAGCAAGCTGTAGGAGAGAGAGAGAGAGAGAGAGAGAGAGAGAGAGAGAGAGAGAGAGAGAGAGAGAGAGAGAGAGAGAGAGAGAGAGAGAGAGAGAGAGAGAGAGAGGAGAGAGAGAGAGAGAGGAGAGAGGAGAGAGAGAGAGAGAGAGAGAGAGAGGAGAGAGAGAGAGAGAGAGAGAGAGAGAGAGAGAGAGAGATTAATATTTCTGAAAACAAAACAAAAAATCCATAACCATACGCAGTTGGCTCTAAAAGATGACAAAATTCTCAGTCCTTGGCAACATCTGCACACCATTCAACTAGTTTCATTCACTTGTATGAGAGAGTAGAGCATTGACCATCTGACCTGGTAAATCAAGACCTGCAGTGGGCTCGGGTACTCTAAAATAAAAATGACTTTATTAGAAATTTGGCATTTTGAATAACAAGATGTTTTTTGGGAGTGCATTCCTGAGTTGATTTCCACAAGTTACTGTTGCACATCTTTCCATATCATCCACAAATGGCTACTAAACTGCCCATTACTGCCAGTGAAATTGTGTCTGGTTAGAAACAGCTAAAGAAACAATTAGCATTGCTAGAGTTGGAGAGGGAATTGTGTACTGGCAGATAAAGAGATTCAAAGATGATGACAAGATGTCTGCATCAGAACATAAAACAAGACCTGGGCAAGGAAAGAAAGTTGCTCAACAGGCCTTAAACATTGTGAATAGAGAAACAATGTAATCTTCATCTAACAGCAAAAAAATTGAAAGATGGGGACCCCTGTGTTTATGGTGATGGTTTATGAAATCACAATCTCTAACCACATAGTCGCCCAATGTTTTTGTCATCTTTTTTGGAGCCGACTGTATCTATATGTACAACAAAATACTTGTGCTGAAAAGTGGTACTCTTACATTTTCAATCTATCTGTCTATATACATTGTAGACATCCAAGCAAACATTTCCTAATAAGCACTGTACAAGACTTGTATGATAATTCCAAAAATTTACTACAGTAAAACTACTGTGTGCTCAGCATACTGAGACAGTTATGTACTACAGTAAAGTCTAAATATAGAAAATTTCAAAATTCAACATAAAGTGGTGCAACTAAATTTAACATTATGAATCCAGTGGCCATCCTATGCTCTTATTTAGGTTAAGATTACATGCTTTTTTCTAAATTTCACAGGTGCAGTTTTAAAATTAATGAGCTGTGTGTTGTGTCTTGTGAAATTCCCAGTCTAAAAAGTATCTAGTTTTGTACAAACAAGTTAGAATAGGCTGATTTGATATGTTTCAAGAAGCCATCTGGATTTTAAGGGTTAAGTAACAGTCCTGTAGTCAGAAGCATCTTTCAATGGATTCTTTTAAAATCTGGGCACCTTACAGCAAAGACTGGTGCTGTTGAAGGGTTAAAGACACAGTAAAAAATAAAAATAAATAAATAATAATAATAATAATAATAATAATAAATAAAAAAATAATAATAATAAAATAGAAAATAAAAATAAATAAGTAAAAAACATTTAGAAAATACAAACCATAAAATAAAACAACAATAATAATAATGATAATAATAATAATAATAATAATAATAATAATAATAATAATAATAATAATAATAATGGTTAATCTGGATATCACACCTATGTTACATACAAGCACGAAACTCACATGTCATTTAGAAGTGACCTTGCCATAAACATTAAAAAATGGTGGGGGGGGGGGCAAGTATCTAGTTTGGCTGTAATAGCACTAGAGAGAGTGAAAAAATTTGATATTTTCTAAGTCCAGTGAGTCTTGCACCAGCCAAGAGTAAACACTGAAATTATTTTCTTTTGTTTATAACTGAGATTTCTGGATGGCAGCATATTTGGATTTCAGGGCATCCCTCCAATCATGTGCTGCCACTTGTGAGACCATTCATGAGGCCACCAATTAAGACTTTCCACAGTAGGTTCAGTTATGCTTTTCATTTGTTTTAGAGACACATCAGGTGTTCTGATAGAGGCTCACTATCATTTGTTAATATGGCTACCCAGTGGAGGGATATGAAGTGAACAGTGCCAGTGTTCAGCAAGAAAAGTCACTATGTGAGATACTTAGCAACAACAATGGTTAAGATGCGATATACAGGTGTAAGGAAGAGGTTCCATGTGTTTATTAAGGAAGCCGCCAAACTGTACCCACCTCCATCGCCCTGAGAATCTCCACACCACACCATTAAGGCATAACAGTATAATTTTTGAGGTCCCTCATTAGGTTAGGTTATGCTAGGTTAAATGTCCTAGCAGGGGCAGGTCCAGTGGGGGAGGAACCCCACTGGGTATGTTAGGTAAGGATAGGTTAGGGAAATTCAAAATATTGAGGTAAATTTTCTTAGATTTTTTGAACGCTCTTATTTTACTTATTTTTCAATCCCCCCGAAACCCCTGATCCCCCACAGGCCCCCAAGCTTGTTTGAGGAGTTGGGGGGTTGGGGGGAGGGTGGACTTCTTATCAAGAAATATTACAATAATAATGGATAAAAAGTAAAATACAACAAATCTGCCAGATACTTTTCCCTTCCAATAAGAGAGATAGAATTGTTCCCAAGAAATCACGCACATTCATGCTGCCAGGTGTCACCTGTGAAAGGCTGTCTGAAGGTTACATTCACAACTTCAAGCACAGCAAAACACCAAAATGTGTGTGAACACATGGCTTTGAGAAGTGTAAAGGCCAACAATATTGAAGTAACATTAGCATTTCCATTCAAAGGCTAGGTTATATTACGTTAACTAAGGTTTAGATTTATTCAGTTCATTAATTTCACTGCTGATCCCTTAATCGAGTATATCACATTTTGGGAAAAAAAAAAGCCCTGAAACAAACGGTCAGTGTCCGTCAATTAGTAGATTAAGGTTATTACCAAAACCCCGTTATGGCTGTCTACAGCAAAACTCTGACCAAAGACAGCATTAATGTGATAATGTTCTGCCGCTACTCTGTCACAACCATGGCCCATGTTTGGCAGCCAATCCATGCCTATCAGCCTGGCTACACCTGTCACCTGCACACACACAAGGCATCGTCACTATTCCCACAACTCACATCGCCCATCCATAATGCTCCCTCTCGTGCCATAGTGGTGGGAAACACGAACAACCCTCTCACTCGTCAGCACTACGGCGTCTGTCTCAAAACATCACATTCCTCGCCCTCGATCTTGATCCTCATACTTCATCC
>NC_087153.1:12802500-12847500 GCF_035594125.1 Scylla paramamosain
TCTCCATTGGGGAACTTCTTAGGAACAGGCATTGGATATAGAGAGACCAGTTCCTGAGATCCATTGCCAGGAAAGTCCTGCCAGTCTACAGAGTTGAGGCAATAAACTTATTTGAACAATCAAGGACTTAAAGAGACCTATTTTCATCTAAAAATGCACCAAGTGGCATTTACTATTTAGGCATTAACACTGCTTTCTTCCTTAAACATATTAACTAGTATATGAGAAGAATTTTGTTTTTTTAATTCCTTTCACTGGGGAGACCAATGAAGGAAAAGTCTGTGCAGTGTGCAGGTTAAGGCACTTCTTCCATATGGCACTCCCTCCCAGTGGAGAGAGAGAGAGAGAGAGAGAGAGAGAGAGAGAGAGAGAGAGAGAGAGAGAGAGAGAGAGAGAGAGAGAGAGAGAGAGAGAGAGAGAGAGAGAGAGAGAGAGAGAGAGAGAGAGAGAGAGAGAGAGAGAGAGAGAGAGAGAGAGAGAGAGAGAGAGAGAGAGAGAGAGAGAGAGAGAGGAAAAAGGCAAGGAAACTGCAAATTGCACAGTACCTACTTACTTGTTTGTGACACTGAGAAAAATTAATACCATATCTTCCAAAATACTTTCAAGTTTAAAAAGGACACTGAAATACTCATCATTACAAAATAAACTATTATTTTATGAAGACTACAACTAGCCTTGTTTGGGTGTTAATTTTTTTCATTTATTTTTTGGCACAATTGATTAGTGGTTTTTAAAATGTATATATGAAGCACCAGAGCTCATGAGCTGGTGCAACAATTCACACTGTTCGATAATTTGAATACAGAAATAAAGGATATCATTTGGGAGTCAACTTCCAGATAAAATGCACATATCCATAATTGAATATTCCATGTTGTATACTAAACATTTCTGAATATTTTCAGGTCAAAATGGGAAAAAAGCAAATGGATGGAAATACCAGTAACTGATGATAAAACATGAAGAGATCTAAAATGAGGACATAAATATTAAAATCCATTGGTGTAAATTTAGCAAAGTCCATTAAAATGATCTATGACTTGCAGATAAACAAAAATAGTGCACCTTGTTCTGACTCCTGATCCACTTCAATAAAACCTTAAACTTTGTTTTGTAATACTGAGAAAGTATAACTAAATTAAGAACCTTGTTAATTCTTTTATTTGCAAAGAAACTAAATACAATTTTTTTCATAACTTTAGGAATTAAATAAAAAGTTATCCAAAATTGAATACATCATGTCTTAACATCTTTTCCAAGTGGTAATAACAACAACAATGATTATCATCAATTATCATCATCAACATAACTGTGATAACAATAATCAATATTACACATCATTATCATTATCATCACTGCTACTGAGAGAATCACTAGCAGCCTTAACAATGTTGGTTAGACAGGCTTACAAAAATATAGGAAGTACATTATGAGGAACAAGCAAGGCATTCCCATCTAGACAGTCTCTTGCATATCAGTATAAAGACAGGTAAAATTTTGTTTTTAATTGATGGATATATCCTTGGCAAATCTTATTAATTTGTAAAATGGTGGTACCTGTCATTAACAACTATGACACTTCCACTTCAGTGTCCTGCACATAGGAATGTCTTTAGAATGGTACTCCATCCTTCATCCTTATCATGAGCACTGCTGCCCTAATCCCTGTTGGCTCTGTTGCTGCTGGTGCCACTGCTGCTACCGTTGTTGGCAGTGTTAGTATGCTCCATATACCTGAAAGAGCAAGGCAATTGTGTATATGTGTGAGTATGTGTACTCTGTGGAGAGCAGCAGGGTCACCATATTTCTATGCCTTTGGCTATTTGCTTAACTATCCAGGCTACCTCAATTCATTATTATAAAAAAAAAAAAAAAAAAAAAAAAAAAAAAAAAAAAAAAAAAAAAAGACCAATACTGATTTTATTTTTTATTTTTTAGAATTTTGTTTTCTCAGCAGAGTAACACTTAGCAATTTCTTCACTGTCCCCCCCTCCCCCAAAAAATATGATGTCTTGCTTGCCTCTTTACTACTACAAGAAAGCTCCATCACCTACCTGGTCCACAACCTCATATGCATTTCTTGATTCCTTCTCATTTCCATCAGGTGTTCATTGACTCCTGCATTGTCCCCATGTGGCTGAGTAGGTCGGAGAAGGACAGGTCTCATAGGAATATGAATATGCTGAAGATGATGATGATGATGCTGGTTAGCCTCAGGAATATTCATAACTGGTGGAGGCCTCATCACTCCAACTTGCATGACTTGGGGATAGTGCTGATGAGCAGGTGGAGCTGGGGGGAGCTGTCGATGAGCAGGTGGAGCTGGGGGAAGTGGTCGATGAGCAGGAAAATGAAATACACCTTGATTTTGATGAGCAATAGGGACATGAGGCTGCCTGTGGTAGACAACTTGAGGACGAGCTTGGATCTGTTGGTGGTGTACAGGTCGAGCAGCATGAGGTAGGTGTGCCGGCTGGCCTCCTTGGTGCTTCACTAAGTTCTTTGGTACCTAAATAACAGAGATATTGTTATCCCTTGAATACATGACACATTGTTCATGCCTTAATTACATCAGGTTGCTCAAGAAATAGGGTGGCAGCTACAATCTAAATATGCCATCTTGCTTCTGCTACCTGAATCAGCAATCCTCTAAACAGTTCATTCAAGTGACAAAAGGTAATAGTGTACCTCCTGCCATCCCCTCCCACCTGATTTGGCAATACATCAGTTTCCAGTTGTATTCAGGAATGCATGCACACACACACACACACACCACCTTACCTTGCAATGGCTGTCAAAACTTTAATGGGTTAGTTAAAGAAGTGACATTTTTGGGAAAGTCAAGCATCACAGTGCAGATGATGACCAAATCCTGGCATGTGACTGGACATATTGGAAAGCTTTGTCAGGTCGATAAATGATTCCAGTTAGACAGACATTGGATTTAGTTTGATGAGTTAAATACCATTTAGTGATGGGAATGGCTACACATGACATACTATGAATGTAACCACTTAAAAATTGCTGAAGATTAATATGCACCAAAGATAAAGTGTTATAAATAAGGATTAGTAAACATATGTTAAGTTCTAGCACTGAAGCTTTTATGGCCTTATATCATTATATCCTCTAGAACTAAACAAATATATGTAAATCAATCTAAACTTTATAGTAACAGTAGTGGTTGGGTTGACTCTTTGCTGGACTGAGGGTTGGTGTCTTTTATCCCTTAAGAGATATATTTCCCTTTTTTATTTCTGCTGCCAAAGGTGATGCAAGGTTTGCAACCTGCTGCTCTTTTCAATCTGTTGATCCTAAACAATGGTTGTGGTGTTGGTCACAGGGAACCAGAGGGAGGACATTACATCATGGTCATCCCTTGCTGGGGGTTGGTAGGAGTCAGTTCTTTAACATGATGTTTTCTATTTCTTCTGGAAAACCTATAGCAAGAAAATAAGGATGTGAAATGTGTATATCTTATTTGCTTTATGGGTGAAGTAGTACATACGAGGCTGTTTTCCCCTAAAAGAGGGTAGCCAAGACAAGGCACACAACTTTACATTCATACTCATTCACAGCACTCTCTTATCCCCTTGCCCCACCAAAGAAGAGAAAGTACTCCTGCCCTCACTTTCTGGGGATCAGCTGCACAGCTTGGACGGTTTGGTCCAGAACAAGGCATATTCACAACAAGTACCCTCCCCCACCACATCTGATTACCCCACACCTGTGAGAGACCAGTGATGTGCGTGCCTCCCACAGAAATTGCAGGGCCACATCATTCCTCATGCACTCGCAGATGCTCTCCATTTGCTTCTGTCATGCATAATCATTCTACTATAGTCCAGTGTCAGTCCTCTTCCCTTCATACCCTCCTTCACACTATCCATTCATCCCTCACTTGGCCTGCCTCACAAATTCCCACCTCTCACACTTGATCTTACTATCTTCTTCACCAGCCTATCATCCTCCATTCTCTCAACATGTCCTAAGAATCTCAGCACATGTTGCTCTCTCCATCCTGCCCAGTCTCTCACAACATCTGTTCTCCTCACTCTTTCATTTTGACTCTGTCCATCCTAGTTACTCTAAACATTCCTTTGAGATTTCATCTCCATTATATTCAATCTCTTCTTGCCTGCTATTCCCATACTCAAAATATCAACACTGTAAAGTGCAGTAGGCACTGCTATCCCTTCATACAGTATTCTCTTTACATTCATTGTGCTTGTAATAAATAAATAAAAATACAAGATAATGTTTTGCTCCTAATGCCTATACTGCACTTATCACAATCCCTTCTCTCTCTCTCTCTCTCTGTTCATTATTATTGCACTACAATCCTAACCTCAGGAAGATCCTGGAAGGGATTATGGAATAGCGTCACTGATGGATCCAGTTCTTCTTGGAGCCTTAAGACTTCAGCTCGCACTTCCTCTGCGTGGGTAATCACGGAATTGCTCCACAGTGGACATCTATGAATAAAAATACCAGATATAATGAATATTGGCTATACTAAATCACCATAAAAATTAAATCTCTAAGTAATGCTCTTGCAAAATTCATCTATTACTTTTACAAATATGAAGAAGTTTACATAAAAATTTTCTAGATAGAAATAGATAACATTAATAATACTTTATTGTCACACTTTAGATTCAAAATTAAAATTAAAGTTAAACAGAGTTAAGTTGTGAAGTATTTCATAGAGATATGTAATTTTTACAATATGAAAAGACTTCCCAAATACCATGTTGTAAGACAGAAAAATACAAAGCAAGGATTACATCTCAGCAAATACAATGAATACAGGAATACAACTTCACCACAGTGCTGTTAGATGATATAGCCTTGCTTTGAATTTTCCCAGAAAGTGATATTTTTACTTTCAGGAAACAAACCCTCTTTAAACCTAAAAGAATTAAATCAAATTATCACCTATGAAATATACTAATTGTATATTGGATGTCTGCTGCTTTGATCAGTGTCAACAATTTGAAAGAATACCATCATCTCTAACTTCTGTAACTCTAAAAAAGGATTGTGCCAAGGAAGAAAATTAAACAAATTCAGCAGTGGTATGCTTACCAGCTGATCACATCCATGCTATTAACTGTTCAGTGAAAGAGCCAGTCAAATATAATACTAATATTAAGGTTTTTGAATGTTAGAAAGATTAGTTATTGTTTAAATTGAAGTAATAAAAATCCTTACTTTTTGGGGTCTTTGGGGGGATGGTTACCATCAAAGTGGTCATAGCCTCGGATTCCCTTTTTACAAATGTAACACATCATGGCGCCACATGGACACACCATTTTATTGCATCCATCATCTTTGATAAATCTCTTGCCGCATTTCCAACACACTCTGTCAAACAAAAGTTACAAAAATAATAAATTACCCGTTAAGTAATATTTTAGTACCTCTCATATAGAAACCCATGCTATTTACACTTCCTAAACTAAACCAGACAGGCAATCCCACACGGGATGGCCCAGAAAAACTCAACACGCTCATACACACTTCACACATACTCCTTTGGTCTGGTAAATCTAAACTGGCACGTGTGATATGAAATCTTCCAGGTGCACTGTAGCCACCTCTACCAAACTACCCCCTCCCTCAGCACCATGTTCTTTTCTCCATCTGTAAATTATGTCAGAAGACTATATATTTTTTTTATTTGAACACGAGATTTTTTATTTATTTATTTATTTTTTTTACAAATAATCCACACTTGTTGGCGAATACAAAGAACTTGGTATAACACGTGACACCCCACTTGTGCAGTGTTGCAGGGACAGCCAGATCAGGTGTGGTGCATCCACACACATACACACTAAATGAAGTCAGGTTGTCAGGTCTGCAGCACTCAGATCTACCACAATGGAAGCCTCTGCAAACCATCCCACACATATACACAGTAAGGTAAAGCATATTATAAAAAGAAAACTCAGTATTTTCAAAGAGAGAATAAGAATGAAGGAGTTTTACTGCTATTTCAAAGGTCAGCAGCAACAAAAGTGGACAGCAGCAGCAACATAAGTGAATGAATGAACAGTGACTAGAATATGCAAGCAAACATAATGAAAGAAATGGTGAGTTGATAAAATTTTCATCTCCCGAGAAATGGCACAGGTGGGTGGAACAGAGGTCAGTTTGACAGATGTAGAGGTGACAGCACCATGCTGGGAGGATTATACATCACATATGCTGGTTTATATTTGCCAGACCATAGCCCTGTTAGCCCCTGCTGGAGAAATGATCTTGAGGACAACAATACTACACCCTAGGAGCTTGAGTATAGCACAGCTGACCACACACTTCTACAGCAAGGCCTGACAGCAATGAACGTCCTAAGTCTGTCCTTTACTTATAATCTAAACTGGAAACTTCACATCTCATCTCTAGCTAAAACAACTTCTATGAAGTTAGGCATTATGAATCATCTCTGCCAGTTTTTCTCACCCCCCCCAGCTGCTATGTACAAGGGCCTTATCTGTCCATGTACGGAGTACGTTTCACATCTACTGGGGGTTCCACTCATATTGTTCTTTTAGACAGGGTGGAATCAAAAGCTTTTCGTCTTACCAACTCCTCTCTTTTAACTGACTGTCTTCAGCCTCTTTCTCATCGCCACAATGGTGCATCTCTTGCTATCTTCTACCGCTATTTTCATGCCAACTGCTCTTCTGATCTTGCTAACTGCATGCCTCCCCTCTCCCCACACCCTCATTGCACAAGACTTTTTTCTTTCTCTCGCCCCTATTCTGTCTGTCTCTCAATCCTTCATCTCTTTCTCTGGCAAACTCTGGAACTCCCTGCCTGCTTTTGTATTTCCACTTTCCTATGACTTAAACTCTTTCAAGAGGGCGGTTTCAAGACACTTATCCAGTAATTTTTGACAATTGTTTTTGACTCCACCAGATGTGCCCACACCCACTCTCAGGGATCAATGAGATCTCATTATTTTCATGCACTCCCCACTGCTGCTCTCCATTCACCTCTACCACATACAATCACTCTTGCTTACAGCACAGTCATTCCTCTCTCATTCAGTGTTCTTCATACAGTTCATCTACTCCAGGCATGGCCTTCTTCTTAATCTTTTACTGCATACATCTGACCTCATTATTCCCTTTACTAGTTTAATGTCTTCCACTCTCTCCACATGCCTAAACCATCTTGACACACACTGATCTACCTGTCTAATCAACTCTCTCATAACATGAGTTTTTCTTCTTATCTCATCATTTCTTATTCTGTTCCCCCATGTTACTCCACACAAACTCCTCAAACATTTAATTCCCATTACATTCAACTATTTCCTCTCCACTACTCCCATGTTCTGCATTTCAGCAAAATACAGTATAGTGGGCACCATTATTCCCTCATATAACTTTCTCTTTACACTCACATCTAGTGCCGTGTGTTTAAAAGACCTTTTTCAGCCCACCAAATATTTTTCCTGTTCCATTTACTCTGCACTTAATCTCCATCCCAACTATTAATTAAAGCAGTCATGAATAAGTTATGCTAAACACCCACCTGACAATGGCTTCAGTCATCTTGTTCTCCAGGAATACACGCGTGTCCTTCTGATGCTGCTTTTCCACTTCCTCACAACGCAAGGGAACATGGTTTGGTTCCTTACAGTACCTTCAAGAAAAATATCACAACTATTGTAGCATCTCTGACATTACCAGGGTGTAGGACTCAAAGTCAAGGTGTAAGTGTGTGTGTGTGTGTGTGTGTGTGTGTGTGTGTGTGTGTGTGTGTGTGTGTGTGTGTGTGTGTGTGTGTGTGTGTGTGTGTGTGTGTGTGTGTGTGTGTGTGTGTTTACCTAGTTGTATTTACCAAGTTGTGAAATACAGGACAAGAGCCACACTAGGCTTGTGCTGTCCTGTCTCCATATCAACTTTTATCTAGATTTTCTTTAAATTTATGAATTGTCTTTGCACACACAGTCTCATCCTTAAGTTCGTTCCACACTGTTATACTTCTGTGTGGGAAGCTAAGTTTCTTGATGTCTCTTCTGCAAACACTCCTTTTCAATCTCCTTCCATGTCCTCTTGTGTCTCTTGTATCTGGTATCATAAGGTCTTCTTTGTCCAACTTTTCCACTCCTTCCAGTATTCTATATATTGCTATCAAATCATCTCTTTCCCTCCTTTTTTCTAGTCTAGTCAGGTCCAATCTCTTCAACCTTTCCTCATAACTATACTCTCTTAAACTTGCAGGGATTTTAGTTGCAGCTCTCTGGATCCTTTCTAACTTTCTTGTATCCTTTTTCAAACTTGGCGACCACACTAATGCTGCATACTCCAATCTTGCATGTATCATCGTTACCAATTTTTTTAATCATATCTTCATCAATATAGGAGAATGCTATCTTGATGTTTCTTAGCAGAATATATGTTTCTCCTATAATTTTGTTTATGTGCTTCCCAAATGATAAATTATCATTAATAATTACTCCTAGGTCTTTTTCTTCTGATCTTATAGAGATTTCCTCATTCCCTAAGTAATAGTTGCCAACTGGTCTTTTCACACTTTTTCCAAACCTCATCACACTACTTTTTTAGCATCCACTTCAATGATCATTCATTGATCTTAATTAAGTCCTGATTTAAAGCACTGCAATCCTCTTCATTTGTTACTTTCCTCATAACTTTCTACACCTTCTGTCATATCATTTACATAAATTGCGAACATAATAGGTGCAAGTACCGAACCTTGCAGGACTCCACTTATTACCGTTCTCCAGTTCAACCTGCTGCCTTTAATTACTGTCCTCATTTCTCTGTTTGTCAAAAAGTCAGTCATCCACTTTAACAGTGATCCACCGAGTACTCCAATCTTTTCCAATTTCCATATTAGTCTTCTGTGTGGAACTTTATCGAATGCTTTTCTCAGATCTAAGTATATGCAGTCGGCCCATCTATCTCTCTCTTGCACTATATCTATTACTCTTGAGTAGAAACATATCAAATTCGTAACACAAGATCTTCCTTTTCTGAAACCAAACTGTTTCTCTGTTATCACCTTGTTGTCTTCTAGGTATTTCACCCATCTGTTCTTGATAATCTTTTCACAAATCTTCGCCACCACACTTGTGAGCAATACAGGTCTATAATTTAATGGATCTTCTTTACTTCCGGTCTTGTGGATTGGGGTAACATTCGCCTGTTTCCAATCTATGGGTACTCTACCTTTTACCAGGGTAGTGCTAATTATACTGTGAAATGCTGAGACTAATTGTGAGCTAAACTCTTTTAAGATTCAACTCGAGACACCATCAGGACCCATTGCTTTCCTTACATCCAGGTCTTCCAACATATTCTTTACTTCATCTACTGATGGTTTAATCTCCTTTAGGTCGGTCCCTTTTTCTAACACTGTCCTCTCACCTCTGAAATAATTTTCCTTAGTAAACACAGAGTGGATGTATCTGTTAAACACTTCAGCTACCTTTTCTGGGTCATCCACTGTCTCTTCTCCAGCTTTTACCGTGCTCATTTCACCTTTACTCTTTAGTTTTCCATGGATGAATTTATGAAATAATTTTGGTTGGTCTTTACATTTCTCCACAACATTCTTTTCAAAAATTTTCTGCTCATCTCTGTGAGTTTTGACATATTCGTTCCTCTTCCTTATATAATTGTTCCACAGGTCCAGTCTCTTGTTTTTCTTCCACTTTTTCCATGCTTTCTTTCTCTTCAACCTAGCTGTTGCACATCTCCTGTTGTACCAATCCTTTTTGAAAAGGTTCTTTGTTGATCTTTTGAGTACCCATTTCTCTACTCCCTTATTATAAATGTCCACGAAAGCTGTCCACTTTTCCTCCATGTCTTTCCTTTTGAATAACTATGTTCCAATTCACTTCACTGAAATACTTCCTAAGTTGTCCGAAGTTAGTCTTGCTGTAGTTTAGCCATTCTCTTCTGTGGTCCTCTTTCCTTATACTGAGGTTATGATCCATAACTGTGAATTGAATCAGCACATCACTTTTTCCTATTGGGTTTATGTATTTAAGGTCTTCTACTTTTTCTTGTTCCTTGGTGAAAATTAGATCGAGCCTTGAAGGTGCTTCATTTCCCCTAAATCTTGTGTCATTTGTAACCCACTGTGTCAGGAAATTTTCAATAGCCAGGTCTAGTAGCTTGTTCCCCCCATGATGACTCATTGCCTTCTATGGTCCAGTTCTCCCAAGATATCTCTTTACAGTTAAAGTCCCCCATCAGGAGTATATCGTCATTTTCCTCAAGCAACTCTGCCAAACATGTCCTTGTGTACTCAAGCATTTTCTTATATTCATACTCTCTCCAAGAGTTGGAATAGGGGGGGGAACATGTCACCACAAAGTTACGGTATCTTCCAATATTCTCTTAAGCTTATTTTCAATACTTCTGCCTCCTTCATCCCATATGTGACAGATTCCACTAATAGATCCTTCCTAACTAGAAGCATCACACCTTCTCCCCGTTTATTCTTTCTATTTCTCATCCAGAGGTTGCATTTTCCTTCAACAATATTTAATATATCCCCTTCACTTGCCAATTTAGTTTCAACGATCGCCATGATGTCCAGTTTCTCCTCTTTTAAATAGTCTTCTAGTTCCAACACTGCTGACATTAGTCCTTTTATGTTCGTGTATGCTACTTCTAGTCTTCCCCTTCCGCATTTACTTCCCTCCTGTACCACTTTCTCAACCTCATGTCCATAACCCTCCAAAAGAACTGTTTTTTCTCCACCTCTGATAGTTTTCCATTTTTTTTTATTTGCTTATTTTCTTAGTTTGTTTACAGTATCCCTCTCTTCTCTGGTTCTATCTTTTTTTTATCCACACTTGTTTGTATTCTTCCACGTTGGCCAGTTTTCAGGATTTACTTAGTGTTTCTTCAGCTGCCACTTGTGACCTAAACCTTCTTTTCATAGGACGCTGTCCACCCTCAACATATCTACCCAATCTTTTAATTTCTTCAATCTCTCCAGTTAGCTCTTTTTCTTCTTGTAATGTCCCCACTAATTTTCCACACATATCTTTTCCTTCTTTTCTCTTACAGTCCACTGAGGTGTACACTCTTCTTTCAGGCCGAATACCACAACAGTTTTTTTCTTATCCACAGTGTCTCTCACCAAGTTTTCTTTCTGTTTTATAACTTGAACAACTTTTTCTGTTAGCTGTGTGTCATTTGCCTTTGTTCCTCCACAATTTTCCTAAAATCGATCTTTTCTTCCTCTTGTTCTTTCTTCCGATTTTCCTGTTTTACGTTTAACTCTTCCACTTTGCCTTCATATTCCATTGCTTTATTTTCACATACTGTTAGTTTTTTATGTAGATCGTCCTATGCACCTTTCCACACCCCCTTCTCGATGATCAAAGTTTCCACCATCTTCTCCATCCTGTCAAATCTATCCTTCATTTCTGTTTCCAATGTGATAATTTTCTTTCTCATCATTGCTTCCCCAACCCTTCGGTCCTCTTCCCCAAATCCTGAGAAGTCTCTTGTTGAAGAAGTCCCCGTTGGTGTAAACAACATAGTGGGGACTGAAGTAGCCCCCTCTTCACCGCTCATTATAACAATTCAACTGCTTTCTACAAAACACTTTTGGAGACAGGACAGCAACGAGGAAAACCAGTGTGAACTCTCACCTCTATGTTTCCACTAGGGCTGTTCTCAACGACGTGTGTGTGTGTGTGTGTGTGTGTGTGTGTGTATTTACCTAGTTGTAACATATGGGAACGGAGCTACACTCATGATGTCCCATCTCCATATCTACTTTTGTTCAACTTTTCCTTAAAATCATGAATGTTTCTTGCACAGACCAATTCCTCTTCCAGTCCATTCTATGCTTCCATGTTTCTGCTTGAGAAGCTGCACTTCTTTGTCTCCTGCAAGTGGTCACCTTCACTCTCTTATCATGTCCTCTAGTTTCTCTCTAATTCCACACACACAGATCTTCTTTCTCCAACTTCTCCACAATGCTTGTCATCCTGTAGACCACTATTAGATCTCTCACTCTTCTTCTTTCCAGTGTCAGAAGCTTCATTTTATTGAATCTTTCCTCACATGGCAGAGCCTTTAGTTTTGGCACCATCATTATTGCTACTCTTTGTACTCTTTCCAGCTTTTTTATGTTTCTTGTCAAGGAGTGACCAGACAACTGCAGCATATTCCAACCTTGGTCGTATCACTGTGATCTTTTTCCTCTGCCACTTTCTTTATAGTTGCATTTCTCATAATATAGTCATATATACATCTTTTGCCACTCATGGCAAATTTCACTTTTTTACATTTGCCATCTTCTACTCCAATCCCATATTTTATCCAAATTTCTTTGTAGGATATCACAATCACTCATTCCTCATCCATTCAGAAGTATAATTCCATCTGCAAACAGGCTCACATAGCTTGTTACTCCATCCAACACGTCATTTACACATACAGCAAACATAACTGGAGCCAAAACCAACTCCTGTGGGACTCTTTGCTTACTGCCCTCATTTCTCAATTTGTCATGAAGTCTTCCAGCCACTCAATAGTCCAACATTCACTCCTCCCACATTCTTAAGTTTCCATATCACTCTCCTATGTGGCACCTTGTCAAAAGCCTTCTTCAAATCCAGGTAAATACCATCTGCTCAGTCATCTCTCTTTTGCACTATATTGATCACTCTTGGGTAGAAACATATCAAGTTAGTTACAATCTATCTCCCTCTTCTGAACCAAAATTGGTTGTTAGATATAATATCTTAATTTTTTAGGACGAAGATATTATATCTAACAACCAGTGTGTGTGTGTGTGTGTGTGTGTGTGTGTGTGTGTGTGTGTGTGTGTGTGTGTGTGTGTGTGTGTGTGTGTGTGTGTGTGTGTGTGTATGAACATAATGTAAATGTTCCATTTACAAAGCAAAGCACTTTGTTGGCAGAGAGTGAATTTACCATAAGTATCATACTTATATTAACGTGCACTTTTCTGAAAAACACTCAGAAAACTGCCTCAAAGGATAATAATCCAAACAGAAAAATAGTTATAACATGTGCAAACAAACCTGCAAGAATCCTTCATACACTCTGGATTGAGACACTTGAAAACTTTATCTTCTGGATTTGGCATGATGGTCTGAAAGTTACAGAAGGGACATGCTACCAAGTCCTCAATGTCAGCTGCTGCAATTTCCTCCAGCTGTTTTCGTTCCAAAATTTTTGAGAAGATAGAAGGCTTCATCACTTTCTGGAGGGTTGTCAAGGAAAACTCATCCTTGCACTCACCCTCAAGGCATCGGAAACTTGTCCTTCCCTGTCCAATCTCTTCCTCCACAAACCTGTATAGATGTATAGAAATGTATACAAATTGTATGGATGTATTAGGAAATATACATAAAGGCTTGCATACAGAAACATTTTAGTATCATGAAAATTCTACAAAAAAAGTTGAAATCTTTGGGATATGGGGAAAAAAACAAAATATACCAACACATGTAGATAGAAGTGCAATGAAAGTGTATGTATGAGTATAACAGCACTTCATGGGCATTTTATTGTTGTGCAGAGATGTGATAATGACTGCTCCAATTTTCTGGTGCATATCACTTGTGATGCCACTAATGTGAACAGTTAAATGTATGTCAATCAGAGACACAGTACACTTTATTATTACCAGTAGGTTGTAGGAGACTGAAATAGGAATGGGCAGGTTGGGAACCCATCAGTCAGTACTCCACTTCCTAGATGGAGGAAGAAATTAAACTGTGGTGCCTGAATCTAAGCCTGAGTATGTAACTAGAATGAAGAGATGTGAGTTAGGTGGCACTGTGCATGAAAGGGACCTCTATGTTATGGTGATGTGAAACTGAACCAATACATAGGTAGGCAAGTGGAGAAAAAAATTCAGTGGCATATTCAGAGAAATAAAAGCAGGATGCATGCAACAGTGTAGATACTCTATTGAAAGATGAGTTTGAGAGAGAGAGAGAGAGAGAGAGAGAGAGAGAGAGAGAGAGAGAGAGAGAGAGAGAGAGAGAGAGAGAGAGAGAGAGAGAGAGAGAGAGAGAGAGAGAGAGAGAGAGAGAGAGAGAGAGAGAGAGAGAGAGAGAGAGAGAGAGAGAGAGAGAGAGAGAGAGAGAGAGAGAGAGAGAAACATCCTTATCATTTAAGGGTCAAAGATGAAAACAATTAGTACATGACACATGTACTTTGGCACACAATTTTCACAATCCACACAATGGTAAAGTAGTATACATAATGACAACATACCTTCTGATACAATTAACACAAAATTTATGATGATCATTCTGAGAAGTGCATGGCTCCATATCTGCTTCCAGCACCTCATCATCATAGCAACACTGACACTCTTGCAGTTCATTTGCTGCTTTTGCCTGCAGGATGAAATTATTGATGTACATTTTCATTCATGCTCATAAGACACCAATAAATCCCAAGACCCAGGATATAAATCACTGCTGTTTTATTTCAGATATCTTATCATTTTGTGACAAAATACTAAGAACGTTGAACATGTGTACATGTAACCTCTTCAGATCTAAAGTTCTATAGCTGATAAAACTGCAACACAGGTTGATTTGCAAAGCAGAGTTAACTGGATTTCATTAAAGGTATAGTGCATATGACCTTTCAAAGAAAGAGATCTTAAGCAAGGGTTAATAAAACCTTGACTGTCCCATAATACACATGTGATTTCTCTTGCACGCAGTGCATCTACCATATCTATCTAGCTCATCTAATTTTTCATCAATCTTTCTATGAGATCAAACTGCCTCAGGTTGCTGTGTTTGACCATCTCAATTATTCTGCACTTCATCTCAGCATTTTTTTTTTAAAACATACCATATCTGTTATACACTTTCACTGCTTTCACCGTCCATTCTTCTCATACCATAGACATTTATCACATAGCCCATGTCAACAACTCTGATCCTTGACCTTTGTATTTCGTTCAACACCCAAGTTTCACTTGCTTGTGTGATTGTTGATGAAATTATTCTATCAGGCATCAGATATTCTTGCTTCCAGTTCTCTCTTTCATCATATCCACCAGAGATCCAACCACCTTCCAACCTTATGGGACTCTTTCTCATGTCTTATTTTTCATTTTAGTAAATAAATTTAAGTAACAAGATATATAAATTCATGTACTCCCCTATTTTTCCCCATGCAACCTATTTGGGCATCCAACTCTTAATGTATATGAATTATCAAAACAAACTACTTCATCTTTACACCTTTCAAACAGTATCATCTTATTTCTGTTTCTATTCACTTTCAACTTTCATCTTTCAAACACAATATCATATACATTTACAACATTTATAAGCTTTTGCTTATTGAAACACTCCAATATTCTGCAAACTACCACTAACCAAACTTTAACTCTGTGCATCTATCCAATGAATAAACTGGCAATAAGGTAAATTAATATAATTTAGGAAAAACATTCAAATGAAGGCTAAAAAAAAAGTTGGCAAGGAATGCAAAGACAGTTGATACATACCAAGAGGAAGGCACGTCGCTTGTTTTCTTCTTTTTTCCAGAGATATTCCTTTATTTCTGCCTGCATGTGCACATAACACAATTCTTTGATGAAGATATCATCCATATCCTTCTCCTTCAAGTTGGAAGTACGCTTGGTCTTTCGCCGAGCCAGCTTCTCATTCTCCTATGCAAATGACACAAGTCAGCATTAGCTTAGCAATAGCAAAACCAGCATACCAAAGCCCAACAACCTCAGCTTCACTGTAGTATACCGCTAGCTTTTATTTCGTACCCATTAGTATTTTTTTTTCCTTTCCTATAAGGGTGAGAGCTGACATGGTTGATTTCAATAAGAAGGATGCTACAGGGAAGAGATGACCATAGCAATATGAGAGATTATTAAATGTAAAAGAGGATAGAGAGTATAGTATGAGGATGTTATACAGCTTGACATTAAAAAATCCGGCCATCGATAATCCAGTTCCCTTAGATTTCTAGCATGAATTTTGGGGCACATTTTTTAATTTATCGTGTCAGTGCGTCACTATGTTTTCTGGAGATGCTGTGCTCCAGAATTACCCACTGGGTCTTGCTTGCACCTGATAACAGGCATTCCTGCTCATTCCTTTTCATTTTATCATTTATTTGCTGCTGTACAGCCCCATTATGGATTCATCAAAGAAAAGAGATGGTGCAAAATGTAAACATTGTGCATTATCGATCGCAGAGAAAGCAGAAGAGCTAAGAAAACTTGATAGCAGTGTGTCTGCATGAACCAAGCAGAAGTGCTAAGAAAACTTGATAGCAGTGTGTCTGCGTGAACCATCTGTGAAACAAATGACAATGGCTCTTTACAGGTAGCCATTTTCTGTTAAATATATACAGCATATATAACCATAACAAAATCCAACATTTTTTTAAAATCTGGCACTCCTCATTTTAGGAGCTTGCTGGATTTTTCAATGTCAACCTGGAGCACAAAATTATGTTGAAAATCAAATGAGTCCGAATATGAGAAAAGTACATGCAAGAGACGGAAAAAAATGGAAGTGAGGATACCTGTAGGTTTGGACAGATATGTGCTTTAAGGCATGGAATGTTTAGGCATACAAAATGTTATGTTGTGAATGTATAAATGCAGAAATCTTATCTTTACCCTTCTCTCAAGTGATACTGACCTAGTATAAGGATATATTATATAAGATAAATAGTAGTTAGATACTTAATTCAGATTCATTTCAAGATACAGTTCTGAATGTATTTTTATACCACTGAAAATTATCATAATTACAGCTGAAATACAGTAAACAGCTTATTTGCACAGAAAAAAAAAGCCTATGATACATTAATATTTGTACGGTTTGGTTGTGCCATACACTGTCATTAAAACAAATGCTGTGATACATTTGGTACAAATCACATGATCCTTAAACCTTAAATGATGAATGCATGGTGCAAACTCCTTATCTCAGAATGGAGTTTTAAGAAATTATTACTCTTATTTTTACAGCTATATTTCCTTTAATACCTGACCTAGAATTATGAAAGAAATACTATAAGAATCAACTATCCTCCTCCTTTGTAATGGTGTTACTGTCTGACTTGTTGGTGTTTTGGTTCAGCCATGAGCAGAGGTAGAGTAACAATATATTAACTGCCCTGCAAGGATGGCAGCATTCATTATGCTGGGTACAGCACTGGCTGCAGCTCATGCACACAGCTCTATTTTCTTTTGCCTCATTTGCTCCTCAATGCTCTCCCCACATCTCAAAAGGAATATTTATTCATTGTACCCTACTAATTCCATAAATATGATTCCATGTCAAACAATTTAATATTAGTGGAAAAAACTGGCTTATGTTAGCCATGCATTGGGATGAAAGAGATTCATCTCTGCCCATCATACATACTTTCTATGTGTGTACTAACTGAGGAAAAATGTTGTCATACAGAAAAGCTTTGTAAGTGTTGCCAAATCATGTTCGCATTTCCCACCTGCTTCTATTTAATGTAAGGTGGGAAACTGTATGATGCATATATACATAATCATCAATCCAATGAGCCATGCACCCATCATTTAAGGATTAAATGGAGGTTAAAATGGAAAGTAAACAATTACATAAATATAATAAATAAGTGCAAGATAGTACAAAATGGTGTGTTTGTACCTGCAGTGCCCTCAAGGAAGGCAAATAGTGGTAGTTGTGCTTCTTGAGTGTACTTTTAATATCCTGACTGAGATGGAAAGGCAGATCCTTTTGGAGTTGAGTGCAAGCATTTTCCTTGTAGGTGTTACTCATGTTGGTGGTGGTATCACAGAACACCTGGCATACAAGGGAACAAATACATTTTGTTAGACAAACTTTCCAATTATACTTCACACTTGCAATTACTCCCTTACACAAAATCCTTTATTTTTTTGCCAGGCAGTGTGCCTGTGCATTTGGTGTGTTTTGGTTTCACAATTTGTATCTGATCAAACCAAGCAAGCACTATACTGTTTAGTTTTTGGAAGCCACTGCACTATGCCACTGCACTATGCTAAAAACTATACATGGTAATTTTTGTAAAAAGTTTGCCAGAAACTTTTCAGTACATCTCCTTAATCTGTAATCCAAAATCAATGGAACCAGAAACATTTGGGATCTTGGAATTTCTTGGATCTTGGAATTGTGGATTTTTAATGGTAGTTTCCAAAAACACAGAGATAAAACTACTAACTTTTTTGCAATCAATCAATCACAATTAATAAACAAAAGCTACAAAGCTATAAAATATTTCAAATTAACTGAATTCAAAAGTTAGGAGTTGGGAGTGTAACTGTTGTCACTCTCACACTCCTGTGCCTGCTAGCTTGCCTCAGGGATACACTGCTATAGTCCTGAAGCAATTCAAACTTGTAAAATCCAATTCAGTTCTCAAGACTAAGAGAGCTAATCCAAGAAACAGGATCATCAGCAGGTTTTACACTGCCTTGTTGTTGATTTATTTACAATGACTGATCCACTGTGATGAAATCACTGCTACCATTGTCTGCCACTTGCTTACAACTTAAAATATGTCTTAAATCACCATCTATATTCATTATTATTAAAAGGCACATAAGAATGAATAAAAGTAAAATAAACTCTTCAAGTTAGCAATGATTTAACATCATTTGTGGTCTAATGGAGTGGCTGCTGTGGTAAGCAGTACCAGCACAATACCACACTGGTGACAAGGCATTTGCAGTGCCATTTCAAAGGCACCAGTTCCTAATTTGAAGTTAATGAACTTTTAATTATCCTTTATGAAAATAAATCTAAGTAATGAAACGATAAATCATTAGTTCCTGGTTATTCCTCATTGATTGATGCACAGACTTCACAGAAAATATGGCCTATTTTCTGAACTTATTGGTTTTTAGAACATGAGATAAGAGACGACCTGTAATGTACTTTAGTTGAACTTTTGGACCTATACTTAAAAGAACAAATGTTTATAACAAAACTGTCCTAAATATGCTCAGCTTGTATAATTTGTTTCTCATATACAGAGGGATCTTATAGCATACTTTTGATATATTTATGTTTTTCTATTTTTCTTTTGATATATGGATTTACAACTTATCCATTACCATACTTCAATTCTGCTATTTTCACTCTAGGAGCTGAGATGGTCTTAGATACACACTGTGAAGTGCTATAAGACAAGGATGCACTAAGCAGGAGGTGAGGGTGAATATTTTCAGGAACACTTCAATGATAATGTTGGGAGAGGACATAATATACTAACTACTTAGGTGAGAAAGTTTATGAAAAGCCTGAGGAATATGAGGAAATTAAACTTAAGTGTTCAAGGAAGTTGGTCATGTGACATATGGCATCTAAACAGTGTTTGTAGCATCTTCCCTTGCTCACCCAAAATCTGTCAATTATGCTTGTCTTACCATTGATTAGCATCTCAATGGGTCTCTTCTTTCTTTCTTTCTTTTTGTTTATTTATTTATTTATTTTTGTTCATTTTGATGTCCTTGGCCAGTGCCCCTTATATAAAAAAAAATAAATAAATAAATAAAATATTAATAAATAAATAAATAAATAAACAAATAAATAAAAAATAAAAATTAAAATTAAAATTAAAATAAATATAAAAATAAATATAAAAATAAAAATGAACATAAAGATAAAAAAAAGAAAAAAAGAAAAGAAAAGAAATAAATAAAATAAAGTTTGTATATTCTTCATAACTCATCTCTTGTTAAAGACAGACTATTTAAATTGGTAGTGCAGAATCCAGCAGGACCAACTAGAACAGTATATCTTGAACAAGGGATAAGCTACAATGGAGAATGTACAAACATACAGTGCCAAGGGAATTGTACATGATAGGGATACAGTGTATGAGTGAGGGAAGGGAGCAGCCAATCAGGAGAGCCATTACAGACACAGCCTAGGTGCCAGACAAATAGCCTCCTTGAATGGTGTATAGTATTTCCATTGTGCAGGAACATATTTTACCTTCTCTGGATCTTCAAAGTACTCTAGAAATTCTTCTACTGACATGCCCTCAATGAATTTCTTTTTGATTTCTAATCTCTTTTGCCTTTTGTGGTATTCTTCAATCCTGGGGTAATCTGTGGACTGGAGGAGTTCATTCACAATTTCCTGGAACTTTGTGTCATCTCCACTGATGGCCACACACCTGCAAATAACCTTTATTTTAGTCATGAAGAAAAAAAAGAGTTCTTTTCAAATACCTAATCTCATTTGACTTTACAGACATCCTCAGTATCAATAAGTTTCCCAGTCAAAGGAACTCTTCTACTTTCTTCCACCATTGTATTATCTCTAGGGAGATCTGCTAACTTGACAAATTATCATTCATGGAATCAATCCACTTACTGATCAAGTACAATCATATAAACACAATGCAAAAATGTCTTTTTTACTATGAGATATCCATTTCTTTTTTTATGGTGGCTGATCTCTCCCAGAAGAAAGGTTTGTGTTATCTACCACACCATGTCATTTTTTGCATTACTACTCTTTTTTTTCCATATCCTACTCAAGAGTGGTGCTGGGCTGAGGACCTGTTCACCCTTGTCAATTTTTCCTGTCCTCCAGGTGGTGACTGAGAATCACAGGATCAGTGTCACTTTGTTCATGGTTGGGTTTCACTGGAGGAATGACAACTGGCAATGACCTCAGCTTGCCTGTAAATAAATTAACTTGTGGGGAGCACCCAGAACTTCCTGGCTCTTGGGGATGTGTATGTTCCCATAATGTTCCTGCTTGACATCAAACTTCCTAATTTGTCTAGGAACCTTTGATGCCTGTGTGAGTGACACAGAAGCTCAGGCCACCTACACATGATGGACTCATGTGCCAGAAGTTGCAGTGTGTGGTGACGAGCTTTGCTTTTGGGGCACTGAGGTGTCTCAATCCAACTAGCCACTGAGTATCATTTGTTGCTAATATATTATAACAGTTACTAGGGAATAAATGCTTGCTACCAAGGCTTGCTATGGTCATGATCGTAACAATACATTTCCCAACCATTCTACGAGGCAGTCAGTTCTTGACCCATGAAACCCTATCATAGTCATCCCCTGTTGAGGACTTCTAAGGAATGAGTATCAGACAAAGAAAAAAGGAGAAAGAAATCACTGAAAACAATGAAAATTTTCACTAATCCACAGGTCATGACCTATTCGTATTTGTACCCTAGTGAGGAAGAAATACACCTCAAAGATATTGTGGATCTACTGTATTGAATCAATCATATTTGATAAACACTACATAACAAAGATATTTATTCTTTTGTTGGTGCATCTTCAAGAAACATCACTATTCTGAGGGAGGTTGAATTTCTCCATATGATACAATAAATGTGAGAGAGAGAGAAAAAAAAAAAAAAAAAAAAAAAAAAAAAAAAAAAAAAAAACCTGTGCAAGTGAAATCTGTCTTACTTTTTAATAAGTATAATGACATGGTAATAACACATGACTGCTTTTTAGATCAATCTAGTTCTGCAACTGATGAAACTAAACTTAAACTCTCGGAAGGCTTATGGACCGGATGGGGTCCCTCCTATTGTTCTCTGAAACTGTGCCTCTGTGCTTGCATCTTGCCTAGTCAAACTCTTTCAGCTCTGTCTGTCAACATCTACTTTTCTGCTGAAAGTTTGGCTACATTCATCCTGTTCCTAAAAAGGGTGACCGTTCTACTAATCCCTCAAACTACCGTCCTATTGCTTTAATTTCCTGTCTATCTAAAGTTTTTGAATCTATCCTCAACAGGAAGATTCTTAAACATCTATCACTTCACAACATTCTATCTGATCGCCAGTATGGGTCACATCAAGGCCACTCTACTGGTGATCTTCTGGCTTTCCTTACTGAGTCTTAGTCATCCTCTTTTAGAGATTTTGGTGGAACTTCTGCTGTTGCCTTGAATATATCAAAAGCTTTTGATAGAGTCTGGCACAAAGCTTTGATTTCCAAACTACCCTCCTACGTCTTTTATCCTTCTCTCTGTAAATTCATCTCAAGTTTCCTTTCTGACTGTTCTATTGCTGCTGTGGTAGACAGTCAATGTTCTCCTAAATTTATTAACTGTGGTGTTCCTCAGGGTTCTGTCCTGTCACCCGTTCTCTTCTTGTTATTCATCAATGACCTTCTAAACCAAAGTTCTTGTCCTATCCACTCATATGCTGATAATACCACCCTGCACTTTTCCACGTCTTTTCATAGATGTCCAACCCTTCAGGAAGTAAACATTTCACGCAGGGAAGCCACAGAACGCTTGACTTCTGATCTTTCTAAAATTCCTGATTGGGACAGAGCAAACTTAGTATTGTTCAATGCCTCAAAAACTCAATTCCTCCATCCATCAACTCAACACAACCTTCCAGACAACTATCCCCTCTTCTTCAGTGACACTCAACTATCTGCTTCTTCTACACTGAACATCCTCGGTCTGTCCTTTACTTATAATCTGAACTGGAAACTTCACATATCATCTCTAGCTAAAGCAGCTTCTGTGAAGTTAGGTGTTCTGAGACATCTCCACCAGTTTTTCTCACCCCCCCCCAACCCTGCTGCTAACTCTGTACAAGGGCCTTATCCGTCCATGTATGGAGTATGCTTCACATGTCCTGGGGGGGGGGTTCCAGTCATACCGCTCTTCTAGACAGGGTGGAATTAAAAGCTTTTCGTCTCATCAACTCCTCTCCTCTAACTGACTGTCTTCAGCCTCTCTCTCATTGCTGCAATGTTACATCTCTAGCTGTCTTCTACCACTATTTTCATGCTAACTACTCTTCTGATCTTGCTAACTGTATGCCTCCCCTCCTCCTGTGGCCTCACTGCACAAGACTTTCTTCTTTCTCTCACCCCTATTCTGTCCACCTCTCTAATGCAAGAGTCAACCAATATTCCCAATCATTCATCCCTTTCTCTGGTAAACTCTGAACTCCCTGCCTGCTGCTGTATTTCCACCTTCCTATGACTTGAATTCCTTCAAGAGGGAGGTTTCAAGACACTTATCCTTCATTTTTTGACTACCACTTTGGACCCTTTCCTGGGAGTGGCATCTCATTGGACTTTTTTTTTATTGGATTTTTGTTGCCCTTGGCCAGTGTCCCTCCTACATAAAAAAAAAAAAAAAAAAAAAAAAAAAAAAAGTCTCCCTTTGATCAGGCAATAGAGAAAGATTGGCACATACCTCTCCTGTAGATAGTCTGGATCAGCATTTTCAAACATCTCAGAAAGCATCTTGACTTGAGTTAAGATCTTCTCCTCAAGATCTACTGTTGGTCCTCCATCAGTACCTTCTTCGTTGGACGGGCCAGCCACTGCTTCATCCGTTGCACTGTCATCACTGCTGTCACTAGTTCCAGGATCATTACTAGGCCCAGCAACAGTTGCTGGTTGAGCAGTACTTGTGCTTGGCTGGTTTTCTACATACTGTGGTATTACAGGAACAGTCTTCACAATCTGGTCCTGCTCCTCCATCAAACGTTCCATAAGTGCTTCAACATCATCATTAGTTTGGCAAGAGAGAACCTGAGCCCAGAGCACTTCCCTGTCTGCTGGTACCACTGCACACAAAAAATCTATTTTTTCTTTGTACCACTTCTCCCGAAATGGATCAACAACTCGGGGTTCAAAGGTACCAGGATCAATGCCTCTGGCCATGTCTGGTTCTTTTGGCACTACAGGGGCAAAACCAGCAGTGCTGGTAGATGGGAGGGCTTCATGCGGAACATTCACTGGCTGTTCTTTCACCACTTTCTGTGATTCAGATATAAACTCAGTCTTCCTTTTCTTTGGAGGTAGAGTATGAGAATCAGACACCTCTCCATGGGATCGTTTTCTAGCAGCCCAGAGACCCTGAAAAACATCATCTTGCACTGACTCATGGCGGTCCACAGCAAGGTTTATATACGCCTCCAGTACGAAGGCCCGACGGTCTGGATGGCAAATGTTCTCAACCAAAGTCTGATGCACATCATTAAAACTAAAGTATGGGAGCAGGGAACATATGAAATCTGCATCCTCCCTTAGTTCACAGGACTGATTTTTCTCAAGATGGTTATTCACTGAAAAATTCATTAAATTCGCATCACTGGCACTGTTGCTGTCATCATCACTACACAGGCCTAACTTGGCTTCTGCTGGAGGATTTGGAGACCGAGGCTGAAGATTCTCAGGTGATGGGGAGTGGTTTGCCTGATCAGCATCATGGCTGCCCATACCATCCCCAGCACCTGCAGATGTTTGCTGCAATGCATTAAAGTCTGGCCTATCACTTGCATGAGGTTCAGTTTGCAAGTCTTTCACTTCACCATCTATATTATCTATGTTCCTTTTTTCTTCATTTCTTATCTCAATAATTCTTTCATTCAGAGTCATCTCATCCTTATGTAGATTAGCAAGGTTCTTGTTAATAAAGCCACTGTTTTCAGCATCCTTTAGATCAACTTCTTGTTCTCTGATGAGTCTTTGTTGAGTGGCAATATCTGTGGCCACACCTAGCTCCATTGTGTCTTGTTCCAGTACACTTGTATTTGGCTTTGGGTTCCCTTCACTTTCCATTTCCTTCATGACTGATGCACTTTCATTACTGGTGGAAGGAGATACATCTTCAAAGCTGTCGTCACTCAACACAATGAGAGGAGCAGATTTTCGAGGGACTGTGCTAATTATAACTACATCATCATCATCATCATCATCATCATCACTGTCACCTTTGTTCCTACTGTCTTGTGGCACATCTCTGACAACACAATCCAAGGCACTTGTCTTGTCAGGTACTGTGTCACAGGCCTTAACATTTACAGACTCTACTTGTGTTGTGATACAAGACTCTGGAGTTCTGAAGTCATTCTTTCTTGGATAAGATGTGCCCCAAAGTTGTTCAGCTTCCTGGTTACAATTCTGTTTCACAATCAGTGGTTCAGGGATCTTCTCCAAGTCTTCTCTAATTTTCCTGATGGCAGTATCTTTTTCTTCCAACTTCACCTGTACATCCTGCTGAAGGGGTGAGGATATTGCCTCTATGGCTTCCGGGACACTGCAACTGTTCTCCATCCACAACGCAGCACTCTCACGAAGCTTATCAAGACAAATATGTTCCTTGGCACCAGCACCAAGCTTTTCACAGATATTTGCAATAACTCCTTCAACAACCTCACATGCCTGTTGCTGTGCTTCCATCTCTCACCTAGAAAAGAGAAGACATAATTATGCATCATCATCATCACTGCAAAGCAAAGGAAAGTAATATTATCTTTATTCTAATTAATTTTTATAAAGATTTCAAAGATTACTGCAGCTAACATATGGCACACTGACTATGAGATGAGTTCATTATATAGTCATGTCCATAACTTTTGATGTGTTGGGGGCACAGCTGCCAGCCAGGAGGGGGATGTAGCTCTCCAGGTAAGCATGCTATCTCAACTTGTTTTTCCTCATTTTGTACATGTTATTTGTAAGCATCTAAAAAGTTCTAAAGATCTAAATTACGGGGAAGACCACTAAAGATCCTTATGTGTTTTCAATACTCTTCTCATAAAGGTTATTGGAAGAGTATATTGTTGACAAAGAAGTTCTGGCTGAAAAAAAGTATAATAGACAGAAAATTTTTAAGCAGTTCCACTGGTTTCATACAATACATGGCACACACATATAGCTATTTCTGGGCCCAACTTTACCTGTCAGGACTTAATAAAGGTGACTCAGTGTATACGTTTTTTTTTAATATATGAATTCAGCTTAAGGTGATTTGCAATGTGATTTCTCATCTGGATTTCTCACCTAGATGACCTTATCCTAGGAGTCACATATGGAGGTCTGTCAGGGAGGGGCAAGAAAAGGTCCATTTCTACCTACATACCCACCAAAGAGAAGTAGACTTAAATAGATGTGACTAAAGTATGTTGGAAAGTGCATCATAGGTAGCTAAGAGAAACTAGTCATAGTACTCATATAACTTGAACCTAGTACTGACTTTAATACAGACTTAAAGCGACTAATATTGTCCAACTCAGTGACAGATCAAGTAAAATATTCCAGACAGCAACAACACAAAGAGAGAAATGCCTCCTGCACTCTAGGGAACAATGTGAGTGTGCTAATTTAAATGCATGACCTCTACATTAGGGACTTACTGGAAAAGTCTATGATAGCTGAAGGAAGCATACCCAAGCATAATCTTCCAACATTCCATTAAGTCAGCTCTCAACAACCTCTCACACTGAAAACAAGTCTAGAGCATAGTCTGTCATGGCAAGGCAAATCCTCCAGGAACAGAATATGCTTGGTCCATCTACAATGCACAGACTCAAGTAGTTTTACATCACTTATATATCCTGAATTCCTGAACTCAGAACAAAACTCCATCACTTATTTTACATTCTGTAGAGATGTCAGGAGTGTGACAGACAGCAGACCTTAAGAGATCTGAAGCCATCCTGCCTGTTTTAGTTGCTAAAGAGTGAATATGATCATGCAAGCATAATTTTGTATCAACAAGAATCCCTTTTCCAGAGGAAGAGAAAAGGATTGGGTGGTTATTGATATAATAGTGGCCAAAAAAGGGCAGGTATAATAAATTACTTCCAAACCTTACAGTGACACACTTACCAGGGTGAAGGCTAAGACCCCAGGACTCTGCAACATTACTTCCTTGTTATTACAAAATGAGATAATGTGATCAATAAGCACTTAATTGTGTGCTGCTGTATTAGAACCATAACAATATATAAATTATGATGTCACTACACCAACCAGCCAGCAATAATCATCCACTGCTGGTTAACTTGTTACTTCTTAAATTCTCCAATTAGCTTTGCAGCAACTGCCACTATAGTATGTCACCATCTCTCATGGTTAGTTACCACAACTCTGGACTATCCTGGAGAAAGTCCATCCCCCAGTAAAGGGGTCATATTTTATTTTGAAAAGCACTGACCTGTTACTGATCAAGACTGACAAAAGCCAGTCTCGATAATTAAGAGAATGATGTACAACTCTTCAGGATATTTTTTAGGATCCCCAAATGTCCAAATCATGATTTGTAATAATTCAGTTTTCCTAAACTAAGAATTTTTGGAGAAATTTTTAAAATTTGTGACATGTAGAAATTAAGGATTTAGTGTGCATTACTTGCTTCCTCCAACACAATGTTACAACAACAGGCAAGGGGGCAATGTTAACTCAAGTGCTGAGAAATATTGTCAGAGGGTGGTTACAATAGCTATGAGAATAGTGTTGGGTGGTACTCAATTGGCCTTAAGAATAGGCAGCAATGATTGACTGGTGTGCCTGCAAAGAGTGGTGACCAGTCAGGAGGTAGGTCTAAAGTGATAAAAAGCTTCGCAGGAACCCAGAAGCAAAGACTTGGCTGTGTTCAGCCACAGCTCCCATGTTACGCTCCGAGACACATCTTGTGCTTCCATCCCTTTGTTTGCCTCATGTGTGTTGGGATTCTTGTCCTTCTGGGCAACTGTGCTGAGGCTTGTAGTGGTGTGAGGTTTGTGATACCCACATCTGGCCTTGTGTGTTCTGTGGGGACATTCAAGTGACTTTGTGCTCTGCGTGTGTGTGGATGCCCAAGTGACTTAGGCCAATGAGTGAGTGGACAGCATGTGCTGCACTTATGACTCTGTGCTCTTCCTGGTGTGAGTATTTGAGCCTGTAGTGACTTGCCATTCATGAGATAATTGTGCCCTGTTCTCTAGTGAGGGAATATATGCCTGTGCTGTGCATATAGTTTTTGCATGTCCTTTTTGCCTCACACTCCACTACGATGCAGGTCCATGTGAGTTGCTTCCACCTGCACTGTGGAGCTTAGTGATGGAGTGAGTGCTGTCCTGATTACTCCTCTGTGTGAATTGTTGCTTGCCTGGATAAGTGTTAATAGTGGCTGGTTGGCTGTGAGCAGTGGTATAAGTGGTGGGTACTGTAACAATAAAAACAAACTTTTCCACCAGGTCACCAAGTTTGTTGTGAATTAAATGAGATAGCAAAAAAGTTAAGTATTGTGTTGGATTAATTAGAAGAGCTTTAAAGAACTTGGACAAAAATGTGTTTAAAATCCTGTCTAACTTTAGTAAGACCTCACCTAGAATTTGCTTCTCAGGTATGGTCTTGATCTTAAAAAGCACACTAAAATAATTTAATATGTTCAGAGGAAAGCCACATGGCTAATACCATGATTCATGTTACCCACTCTATGAGATGGGAAGACTGAGTGAAACAAGTTATTGACTGTACTGGACTATGCTGCAGTGCCCTGTGACCTGTTGAACCTAAGACACACACACGAAGATATAATATAATTTTTTTCTATGAAAGAGAGCCTTGTCGAATTTAAGAAAAATGCATTCACCTACAGAATGGTATATCTATGGAATAAGCTCCCTGAACAAGTAGTCAGAGCAATGGAGACTGCAAAATTTGAAAAAACCTTTCATAACCACTGAAAAACATATATAACACACAACTATCCAGTAAATACAAAGTCTGAATCACAAGCCACTTCTAAAACTTCTTTATGTGAAACTGTTTTGGTATTGTGGGTGTGGAGAGGAAAGGTGGCAAAAAGAGCCATTACAGGTTTCATGCCCCTGTACTAAACTTTCTCCAAGTAAAGTAAAGTAAGTTTTGCTTAGTTGTGTCTGGCAGATGCAGTTGAAGTGAAGGGTGATGTGACAGGAAGGGAGTGACTGTCAGTAGAAGCACAGTTCAACTGGAAGTACATAACCAACCCTTCATGTCAGGCTTCGGTTTTGTCTCATCACAAAAACACTTTGGGATATTTTTTTACAACAGGCCTGCATTGTTCCAAGTCCCCACCTCCAAGTACTCCCATTCATTCCTCCACAGTCTGTCCCAACTAATTTTATAAGGAGGCTGTCGTCCTCCCCATATCCCACATAGGTCACTAACCTAACCCCACTTAACCTGGAAGTCGGGACTCTGAATGCCCTAGTATTTAGAATTTCTCATTTCATAACAGCTAACATCTTTCAGATGCTTACAACACCAAGAATATATAGTTTTCATGAGACCACTGGTGCTTGTGTTGAATCTAATTAGTTACAATATCGGAAGTGGCCGCCACTGAGGCGTACTGTCATGACGATGTGTTATCAAGTGGCTGCACACTGGCCTCGCCCTGCTACCCTGCCCACTGACCCTCCCCCACCACCACCACACTGCCATACCACACATGAAAAGCGATGAGGTGTTGTCCTTACGCGATACTATTTCCAGGGAGCCGTGTCAAGTCAGTCTCAGACCAGGGGAGAGAGAGTAGGGGGGGGAGGCACACAAACACAGGTAAACACTCTATATCCCAGTGTCTGCCAACCTCCCTCGCCTACTACACACCCGCCAAGCCTATCCTCTCACCTTAATACCCGAAGAGGAAGCTTTTTCTTTACCTCACACAATTTTTTTCAGGACGGAGGACCAACCCGTGCCAAGTTTTCCTATAGCTTATCACAAGCAACGATACGCCATCGCCACCGCATGAACCTATCGCTGCCTCACTCGCACTGAACACTTGAACACTCACTGCCCAAGGCAGCAGAGGCTTGCTAAGTTGCCAGACGCTCGAAAAATAAACTTGCCATAAAAAGGACATCTATACTATGAAAGAACTCTTTACGTATCTCTCTCTCTCTCTCTCTCTCTCTCTCTCTCTCAGTATGTATGACATGACCACAACTTTCAGGCATTTCCTCATGTTATGTCGTCATTGGTGATCTAAAATGAACACACTTTTTATAGCAAATCAGTATATAAACAGTAACAGACTGCATCACCTCACGATTTCAACAGGGAAATATTTGTAACTGTAAGACAAGGTAAGTGATTTTTGTCACTTCTGAATTCCCACAGGAAATAAAATAGTCTGCATAATCGATGTACTAGCACTCAATAAAATTTGAGTTTAATAATGACGATTCTCTCTCTCTCTCTCTCTCTCTCTCTCTCTCTCTCTCTCTCTCTCTCTCTCTCTCTCTCTCTCTCTCTCTATATATATATATAAAGCCCTAAACATATACGTTTACGAGAGAGAGAGAAAAAAAAAAAAAATGGAAAATGCATGTCTATCCTTTAGAGACTTACCAAAGACTATACGTCCATATTGCTGGCTGTACTTTATCCTAACTAATAACGTCAATATAATCTGGAAGTACTTTGACATTGCATTTTCTCTCGAGCTTTCAAAATTACATCTATAGCTGCCCGAACGTAGCTAAAGGATTTTAGACCCACACGGTGACGTGAATTGTTTATTGCATTTGGTGAAACCTGAAGACATACATAATAAACATAAGACGTGCGTAGCACTACTAACCATAAAGTACTGTATCAACATAATGTGCCACTAATCATGGATTATTACAATTAGGGCAATCGACCCCTCGTAATACAGATGCGGAAATCACGTGTTTGGGGTCTTAAGGGGAGACTGCAAAATCGCGAATCCCACGTTAAATTGCTTATTTTCAACTTGTATCTCCTCCCTTATTTATGGACCAGTTTCTTTCATTCAAAAAAAAAAAAATAATCAGGGAGGTTAGGGGAATAAATATATATGGAGGTGTACATTCCTCACTATTTTTCTCGTCCTAAACATTCTAAACCTTGGTTTAACACAGCTTGTTCTCGTGCTATACATGATAGAGAGGTGGCCCACCAAAGGTACTTAAGCCTTCCATCACCAGAATCTCATGCACTTTATATTTCTGCCCGGAACCACGCCAAGTCTGTTCTCCAACTCGCCAAAAACTCCTTTCAAGATCTAACTCCCCTCGTGATTTCTGGCATCTAGCCAAGAATATCTCCAATAACTTTGCTTCTTCTTCTTTCCCTCCTCTATTTCAACCAGATGGCACCACTGCTATCACATCTATTTCTAAAGCTGAACTCTGCTCAAACCTTTGCTAAAAACTCTACCTTGGACGATTCTGGGTTTGTTCCTCCCTCTCCCCCACCCTCTGACTACTTCATGCCACGTATTAAAATTCTTCGCAATGATGTTTTCCATGCCCTCGCTGGCCTAAACCCTCGGAAGGCTTATGGACCTGATGGGGTCCCTCCTATTATTCTTTGAAACTGTGCCTCCGTGCTTGCACCCTGCCTAGTCAAACTCTTTCAGCTCTGTCTGTCAACATCTACCTTTCCTTCTTGCTGGAAGTTTGCCTACATTCAACCTGTTCCTAAAAAGGGTGACCGTTCTAATCCCTCAAACTACCGTCCTATTGCTTTAATTTCCTGCCTATCTAAAGTTTTTGAATCTATCCTCAACAGGAAGATTCTTAAACATCTATCACTTCACAACCTTCTATCTGATCGCCAGTATGGGTTCCGTCAAGGCCGCTCTACTGGTGATCTTCTGGCTTTCCTTACTGAGTCTTGGTCATCCTCTTTTAGAGATTTTGGTGAAACTTTTGCTGTTGCCTTGGACATATCAAAAGCTTTTGATAGAGTCTGGCACAAAGCTTTGATTTCCAAACTACCCTCCTACGGTTTCTATCCTTCTCTCTTTAACTTCATCTCAAGTTTCCTTTCTGACCGTTCTATTGCTGCTGTGGTAGACGGTCACTGTTCTTCTCCTAAATCTATTAACAGTGGTGTTCCTAAGGGTTCTGTCCTGTCACCCACTCTCTTCTTATTATTCATTAATGATCTTCTAAACCAAACTTCTTGTCCTATCCACTCCTATGCTGATGATACCACCCTGCACTTTTCCACGTCTTTTCATAGACGTCCAACCCTTCAGGAGGTAAACATATCACGCAGTGAAGCCACAGAACGCCTGACTTTTGATCTTTCTAAAATTTCTGATTGGGGCAGAGCAAACTTGGTATTGCTCAATGCCTCAAAAACTCAATTCCTCCATCTATCAACTCGACACAACCTTCCAGACAACTATCCCCTCTTCTTCAATGACACTCAACTGTCCCCCTCTTCTACACTGAACATCCTTGGTCTGTCCTTTACTTATAATCTGAACTGGAAACTTCACATCTCATCTCTAGCTAAAACAGCTTCTATGAAGTTAGATGTTCTGAGATGTCTCCGCCAGTTTTTCTCACCCACCAAGCTGCTAACTCTGTACAAGGGCCTTATTCGTCCATGTATGGAGTATGCTTCACATGTCTGGGGGGGTTCCACTGATACTGCTCTTCTAGACAGGGTGGAATCAAAAGCTTTTCGTCTCATCGACTCCTCTCCTCTAACTGACTGTCTTCAGCCTCTCTCTCACCGCCGCAATGTTGCATATCTAGTTGTCTTTTACCGCTATTTTCATGCTAACTGCTCTTCTGATCTTGCTAACTGCATGCCTCCCGTCCTTCCGCGGCCTCGCTGCACAAGACTTTCTTCTTTCTCTCACCCCTATTCTGTCCACCTCTCTAACGCAAGAGTTAACCAGTATTCTCAATCATTCATCCCTTTCTCTGGTAAACTCTGGAACTCCCTGCCTGCTTCTGTATTTCCACCTTCCTATGACTTGAATTCCTTCAAGAGGGAGGTTTCAAGACACTTATTCATCAGTTTTTGACCACTGCTTTGACCCTTTTATGGGAATGGCATTTCAGTGGGCATATTTTTTTATTGGATTTTTGTTGCCCTTGGCCAGTGTCCTTCCTACATAAAAAAAAAAAAAAAAAAAAAAAAAATATATATATATATATATATATATATATATATATATATATATATATATATATATATATATATATATATATATATATATATATATATATATATATATATATATATATATATATATATATATATATATATATATATTTAGTTCGATGAAATAATTATGATAAAAAATATTTTTTAAACGTTTGCCAAAAATCAAAATTAACTTCAATGAACATTTCAGAGAGTAGAAATTTTTCCTCTCATATAGTTTCATAAGCTGCAATAGTCCATATTTGTGTAACATGAATAGCAACGGAGGAGATATTTTTTTATATGGAAAAATCCGCCATTTTGAGATATCACGCGGTAAAGTTTAAAAATTTAGTGTGATTTACCTAATGCAGCTAGGGAGTTGAAATTCACAGGATATATACTTCAGGATATATGGATAAAGCAGACAGAGTTTCTTTTAGTTACACTGATTGGTTTTGTACATAGGCCGAGAGCGATAAATGATGTCACGCTTAATTAGCGGCCTCGGGGTTTGGGGAAAAAAACAGGATTATTGTTATATTTCGCTATATTTCGCCATATTTCTAAGTAAAAACCAGTGTTTTACTGTTTAAAATAAATAAAATATTAATTAAAAATATATCTGATGCAAATACATTAATTATTTGTTGGAATTACGAAAAATAAATCGTAAATTCAGAAAAAAATAGTTATAGTTAAAATGTTTTCGTTTTCTAATTGTACGTAGAGAGAACCGTAGATTTTCATAGGAGACTAAAGAAAACCGGGTATTCAGGAAAAAAAATAAGAGAAAAAAAAGGAAAAAAAAAGTTATTATATCTGTACCGCAGCGTGCAAAACCTCAGATATTCATAACGGAACGCCTTATTACATAACAATTATTTTTTTTATCACAATGCTGCATACACCAAAAAAAAAATAAATAAATAAATAAATAAATAAGACAAATAAATAATAAAATAAAAATAAAATAAAATAAAATAAAAAATAAATAAAAAAAAGGAAAATATAAAAAAAATAAATAAATAAAATCAGGTGCCCATCGTACAATCCCCCCCCCCCTCTTAAGGAGGCTTGTCACCAAGCTACACCTGCGTCTATATTGTAGTGGTGCGATCTTTCCTGAAGTAGTCACACCCGAACGCTGTGGAGGTACAAAGGGATCTGTCCCTCCGAGCTTCGTCCCTGCTGGCCCTCAGCGTCTCACGCCTGCCAATCTTACCCTTAGGTCAGCGATAGTTTATCCCTCCCACATGTCACCGTTCCTCCTTATCTCGCTTTACTGCTGCGTCAACGCTTTTCTCAATAAACACGAGCATCACTACCACGATGTAGCTACACCTTACATCTTCGCCACTCTCATGCTCAGTTTCACCTAACTTTCAAAGCACCAGAACTTAATATACTAGTTCACTTTAACTCTCATAACACAGAACATGTTATTTAGCATACAAATTTATTTTGTGTTTATACTTATTTCATCGTTACTTCCATAACCGCCAGCACCACTGTTGGTGTTAATATCCATTCTGCCTCCTTTTTACTGGAACGTGTTTCTCATACGCAGTACTTACCTAAGTAGCATTGAATCACCGCTTACTGTTACCTTCACTCTCCATGTAAGTACTATATTCTTGGTATTTTTTCATTTGTCTTTTTATTCTCCATGAAAAAAAATGAAATATCTTTTCTTCAATTTGTCATCCGCTCCATTGTCCATGAATAATTTCTTTACATTTTACCCTTTAAAAAGCATCTGCTTAAATGTACTTTCACTAAATAAACCAAGAGACAATTGTATATTTTATTTAAGAACATATGAATACATATCAAAGATGGGACTGGTTTGCTAGCAGGAGCTGGAGAGCATACAACTTGGAGGCACCTCCCCTGTCCACACTCACACACTGATTCTATCAACACCATGACTGTCATGTTACTGCTGATGTAGGATTTTTGAGCATAACAAAGCACTGGTAACTGAGAACCATTAAAAAGTATATAGTGCTGGAAATTCTGATGGGGAAAGTGTTTAATGACTCAGGGAAGGACTGGGGCCAGGAGGGTGCCTGTCTGAGATCACAAAGGTAGTTCACTGAGCAGTGCCCCCTGACTGATATGCTGCTACAGATAATACTGCCAAGATTGTGGTAAACTAATTCCTTTTCCTGCATTGGCTAGTTCAGCAGTTATATAAACGTGTATGAATATACATATGTATATATTTATACATTATTCACTTGGCAAGCTATCTATTGTTGGTTATGTACGACTTTTCTATTATTGCACATAAAATGTTGACACTCAGTGAGCCCAATGTGTCATTAACCAGCACACAGCTCTTCCCCATCATGGTGGTCATGACCTGGAGGAAACACACACTCTTCACACACTGCTGGGGAATAATATTCAGTGTGACCAATGACACTACTACCACCTCACAAGCTCATCAGTAATGTTCACCCACACATTGACAAAATCAGCCTCACTAACATTTGTGCACAAAGAAGTATTTATTTACGTAATCATTTGCCAGAGGAACATAACCCATAATGTAGGGAAGTAACTACAGTCACCTTCAACATTCAACGATGTCTTTTCAATAATATTAACATATCAAAGATCAACTTCATTATTTGTTACTATTAACACATACATTACTCAAATACATGTAAAATAATATATAAAATATGGAGAAATATGCATTGCAATATACACTTTATGCTCTAAAAAAAAAAAAAAAAAAAAAGAAAAAAAAAAAAAGAAAAAAAAAAAAGGATCAGCAACTGGGATGCCCCGAGAGGAGTCAGCTGTAACCAACAGCCCACCTACCATTCAGAAGCAGGAATAGGAGGAATAGGAGGGGCACCACAGCCACTAGGAGCACAACACCAGGTTCCACAACTTGGCATGTGGAAATTTGGCAGTCCTGTGTAAACAAATTACAATCTGCTCTCCTAAAACATGAAGCAAAATAGCTTTGGTAAATTCCTTACCCTCCAAATTAACCTTCCTCCCACCATCCTATTAAATAACAGGAAGTTACCAAGACCTGGGCTCCTGAAGCACATGGCAAGTGCACCTGCCACACTGGGAACCTGTATCCTCCTAACTCCAATATAAGCATTCTTCTTGTGTTCAAGTCTTTTCATACATATTAAGGCAAAGTGAAAAATGCGTGTATGCGCACACGTGTGTGCATGTATTTGTGTGTGTGTGTGTGTGTGTGTGTGTGTGTGTGTGTGTGTGTGTGTGTGTGTGTGTGTGTGTGTGTGTGTGTGTGTGCGTGTGCATGGTACATTTGTACCATCTATCTGTAGTAGCCAGAATTCAAACTAAGCTTTTGTGTGTGTGTGTGTGTGTGTGTGTGTGTGTGTGTGTGTGTGTGTGTGTGTGTGTGTGTGTGTGTGTGTGTGTGTGTGTGTGTGTGTGTGTGTGTGTGTGTGTGCGTGCACATGGTACATTTGTACCATCTATCTGTAGTAGCCAGAATTCAAATTAAGTGTGTGTGTGTGTGTGTGTGTGTGTGTGTGTGTGTGTGTGTGTGTGTGTGTGTGTGTGTGTGTGTGTGTGTGTGTGTGTGTGTGTGTGTGTGTGTGTGTGTGTGTGTGTGTGTGTGTGTGTGTTGAGGCTGGCTGCCCAAAATACCTCACAATAGGAAAAGGTTGCTGGAACTTCCAGTTTGAGACAAATGGTGTTGCAAAATTTATCTATCCCTCCTTAATCTGATTGCAAAATGTCAAAATTTTAAAGGGAACTCTGTATATATATATACAAAATTTTTCGTATTACTAAAATTATAAAACTATGAACAACAATGGCTTTTATTATGTAAAACACATACTCTAGGATTATAAATGTTCATTTTTCCTGAATGAATTTATGGTGAGTCAAGCAATCTGGTCCACCTGCCACCTCTGACCAGTCCTCATCCCCACTAGCCATTTTCTCATTGCTCCAGAGAATGCAGAATGTTCAGTATTATTAGGAAGAATGGCTTGTGGAAAATTAATTTGCCTTTCTTTTCCTAAATCATTAAAATCTTAACTCTAAATCAAGAGGATTCACTGGACCTTCTTCCAAGAATCAATGTGCAACACAGGATATTTTCCCACTCCAATAAATACAAAACATCCTGTGATTTTGCCACTGTCCAGTCATTGTTGTGCAGCACAGCAGCTCCATGGTGTCAGGAAGAAAGTCACTGGAGCCGAATTGACTGGAAGCACTACATGCAATGATGTGGCACCAGAACACCATCAGTTAACACATTTTCATATAAAATGTAATAATGTATTTGACAAACATGATAAACATTTTGAAAGCACTGCATGGTAACTGAATATTCTGTGGTGTTCAACACAGCACACAGAGCAACCACTATCAAAAGAAATAAAAGTTTTTACAAATGATAAAGTAACAAAACAGAAAGGCTCTCCACATAGACTGCTGACTCACTCAAGGGGGTGAAGACTTGGGTGTGCTGGATGTTCTGCCAGTGTTGACTAGATACCAAACAAACCACTGTTTTCCCTGGGTGGAGACAGCTTGGCAAGATAAAACAAATATCTGATCTACCCTGAAAGTTCTGAAGCGTACTCTGAGGGGCAGCCACAACCTGCTCTCTCACCTGAACAATCACCATAACTTTGCTGCAAAAGAATCAGTGTTGGTCTTACAGAAAATACAAAATCAGGTGAGAGTCAGAGTTTGTTCAGCAATGCAAGTGAGCAAGGACCACATAAGCACTAGCGCTAACGTTCACTTTTGTATCTACATATATGTACAAAAAATTGATAAAAATAAATACCATTAATACTAAAAATATATATAAAATAAAAAGAACAAAGAATATTCATCATGGTATGTATGTTGTGGCCTGGGGATCATTCATGACAATGCATAAAAACACCAGCAAGAGTATGAAACGCGACACTGTACTAAATGCAAAGGCTCATCAGGCTCCTACAGAGAACCTGCCAGGGTTTATGTACAGGGGTGGAGGGGGAGGAGGTTGGGGGTTGTACAAAACTTGAGACCTTGGAACAGGCAGTGTGGCTGTCGTGTACATACCTCAGTAAAGCACGTGAGTTTAAAAGTGTGGCTGTACAAAAGGAGCTGGGAAGCCAATACTATAAATAAATTAATGTCCCTACACAAATACAGCAGATGCACCACCAATTGAAGAGGAACAGAGGCTGCAGTACTGGCTGAAAGAAGCCAGCACTCAAGTGCTGACACCTGTCCAACACGGCTAGTACATCTGCCTTGGCCCACTGTGTCTTCTCTTCCTGAAGGGGAGCTGACAGCCCCTCAGGGTGGATGACAAACTAATTCTCAAAATAATAATTTGGCCTCACCCCATAAATCACATTTTGCTGAGTCACAATGCACTGTACTTAGTAAAAACAGTTAAATTATGAAGTGAAGGCAGCAGGACAAGATGCTACCTGAGCCAGTATGTATAAAATCACTTCTGGCAGTTGGTGATGAGAAGCAACGTAGGCTTCTATCACCATGTACTGTGAATAGCCACTTGGCACCAGACTAGCAGCCACCAGCTTACAGAAATGCAGATGATGTGGGATAATACTATGTCACATAGCAATAGTGCTGTACCACTGATAGAAGTCCCACACATCCAACACAATGAACCCTATTAACAGTGAGATGTAACACAATGTCTTTTCAAATTTTGTACAAAAAAACAATTTTGAATACAGTCCATCATAATATTCCAATGAAGACAACCTAACACATATGATGGAAGAGATAACAATTTTTTGAATGAGTTTTTAAAGGTTTGACAATAGTGACAGCAGTGGTGGACAGCTCACATTTCTTGGTTCTTGTGGTGCCCAAATGAATCCAGTATGGGATAAAAGTATTAGTGGTCCCCTAATTCATTAATCAGGCTTCTTCAGTTTGATTTTCTAATGCCATGAATATCTCATCTAATAACAAAAAGTACCTTTACACATGCTGGCCACTTATCTCCGATTAAGTTCCATCTTGAGCGCTGGAGAAAAAAAAAAGTATAAATAAATGGATATTATGCATTATGCTGTTGGTGTGTGCGTGTGTGTGTGTATATATATATATATATATATATATATATATATATATATATATATATATATATATATATATATATATATATGCACACACCAAATATAAGGTTATTTTAATAGATAAACCACTTTCAGGTATTATAAAGTTAACAATTCAATGAAAATTCATGCTGCATCAACATTAATAAAAAAAACACACAAGAACAAACAGCTGTATGACTGGAAGCACAAACATTATTCTGACTGGAGGAGCCCTTATTGACTCACCTTCAATAATATCCTGTTTAACTTTGTCCAATTCCTTTCTCATTTCTTCCATTATTTCTTCCTTAAGTCTCTCTAGGTCTCCGCTACAAGTGCCCCCACCTGCCCCGCCTTCACCAAGCCCATTGACTCTTGGAGCTCCATCATCCGAGGTGGACCCAAACCTCTTGCGGGGAGGCTTTGGAGATTCTGGTCCAGTCTTTCCATTGGAGGACTGATTACCAGGACTCTTTTGTGAGGATCTGGGTGGGTCCTGAGCAAAAAAAAGATATTGAGTAGCTGTATATTATGTACTTCATACATTACCCTTACAAAAAAATATTACTAAGTTGAGCGTTACTCAGGAAGGAAATGGCCATAACTGAAAGTCTCCATTTTATTTTGTCCTTGCATTCTCTAATCCTCTTACTATCTAGATCGTATAGTGGTTAGTACATTGTGTTGTGGGCGCAATAACCCAGGTTCGAATCCTGGTCACAGCAAGAGGGACAAGAATTTTTGTTACTTGCATATCCCAGTGCTCTTTTGTTCCATCTTGCTGGAGGCCATCTTGTGATATCCACCACATCTACTCCATTTATATGCAATTCTTTCAGCCATTCTTTTCACATGACCAAACAAACTTTTGAACTTTCTATAATCAACAAATGAAACTGGGCAAACCTTCTGTTGTTAAATGGCTCAAAACTCAATTTCTTCATCTATGTACTCAACATAAATTCCCACACAATTAACACCTTCTTCATTAATGGTACTCAACTATCTAGTACATGACAGACAGACAGACATCTTCAAATCTCACATGCCCCAAAGATATAACTACTTTTCTTCTTTGCTCTCTCTCTCTCTCTCTCTCTCTCTCTCTCTCTCTCTCTCTCTCTCTCTCTCTCTCTCTCTCTCTCTCTCTCTCTGTCTGTCTGTCTGTCTGTCTGTCTGTCTGTCTGTCTGTCTGTCTGTCTGTCTGTCTGTCTGTCTGTCTGTCTGTCTGTCTGTCTGTCTGTCTGTCTGTCTGTCTGTCTGTCTCTCTCTCTCTCTCTCTCTCTCTCTCTCTCTCTCTCTCTCTCTCTCTCTCTCTCTCTCTCTCTCTCTCTTTGTCTGTCTGTCTGTCTGTCTGTCTGTCTGTCTGTCTCTGTCTCTGTCTCTCTCTCTCTCTCTCTCTCTCTCTCTCTCTCATCTCACTTACCATGCTTGCACACAGACTTAAACCATATTTAAATCAACAAGAGTTTTATTAGTGTTGTACAATCATGGACTAGTCAATCACTGTTCAATTAGTTCAAATGGAATCCAGATTTCACAATTCAGGATCTTTGGTGTTTTACTGTACATTACTTGAGGTCTCCATCACAGCACATTATATGCATCTAGTCACCACATGCAGAACGGGATGAAATGACAACCAGCACCACACCAACATACAGAATGCAGGAATGCAGTAACATGCTATTCCTCAATACTGGGATGCTATCTACTCCACGTGTCTTTGTTCTTCAACACACTAGACTTTACATACACTCTTAAACTTTAACTGTACCTTTATTGTGATGTATGATCATGCAGACTTTGCAAGATATCGGCAAAAATTATTCTTATTCCTACATGGAAGAAGAACCTTTGTGGTAAGTAAAAATGCTGTATCACAAACCTGAGACTGAGTAGGTGAAGAAGGGGGATCCTTGTTCTTGGCTCGACGCCGAGCTAGTGTTGCAGCCATCTCATCCATCATACTCATCATTCCCCCCAGAGCAGGCCTCTCCCCAGAGCCTCGTCCAATGCTTCCTCCTGAACTGCTGGAGCCCGTGCTTTCACTGTCTGGGGCACGGGTCTTGCGTAATTTGGCACCTGCCAACGCTGCTGCTAATCCACTGCTGGCGGAGGTCTCTTCTGAAGATGACTGTGACCTGGCCAATCCTCCTGGAGGAGGAGGAGGAGGAGGAGGAGCTCCAGCAAGTGGAGGTGCTGGTGGAGCTGGAGGTGGAGGAGGGCCACCCATGGGTGGAGGAGGGGGTCCACTCATAGGAGGTGCTGGAGGAGCAGGTGGACCTCCAATGGGAGGAGCTGGAGGAGCAGGAGTCCCTCCAGGAGGAAGAGGTGCAGGTCCACCAGCAGGCAGGGGGGGTGGACAACTAGTGGGTACAGGAGGTGGCCCACTGGAGGGAGGTATAGATGGGCCAGGTGGTGCTGGAGGAGGGTTATTTGGAGCTGAGTTGGTGCGATGGTGACCGGCTGGCACAGGAGGTGGAGGAGGGGGAGCACCCATGTTCTGCTGGGTGGTCATGCGGCGCTCCTGCATCACTGCTATGTCTTCACGTGTCATGGTCCTGCAGAGACAGAAGTTCAGTCAGTGAGGAATGATTCAAATGAGTTAAAATTTCATCAGGTGTATGAAATTCTTCACATTTGAAAAAGGTAGTAAAGCCAGGCATGCTACAGCTACAGGGAGCTACTGCACACACTCAAACCTGAATTGTATATTGAGGCCTTCAGCAAACCTTCACTAAATTAGATTTTTATTATTATACACTTTATAGAGAACCTTTTAATATGAAGAAGGTATATTGGTAGTTAAAGCACCCAGAAGGTGATGATTATGACTAACCAATGATGATAAATATGGTAGCTACCACTTTCAGAAGAGCTGAAGGATGAATGAAAATACTTGCCTTGGTGCCCATCATCCCAATTCTACACTACGTACATTGGCACCACTACCTTGCTACACCACACTCATGCAAGGCCAAGTTAAAAGCCACTAAGAAATATGAAGGTCATGGGTGCCAGAGGCTGCCATGCCCTAGAGGTCCTGCTGTTAGTGAAGAAAGTTGTGAGCCAGCATCAACGCAGCGCCAGGAGAGAGGTAGTGGTAGTATTGGTGGTGGTCCCTCGCTCGTGCACCAACCAGAGAGCACCACCGGCCCAGACAGGCGGGGCAGGGCACGGTGGGCCTGTACTGTACCGTGTGTCATGGTAATGCTGGAAGTTGTCGTAGGTCCTGTCGTAGGTTTTCTCGTAGTGGTTGCTGTACGCGTGGGGCTCAGCGTACCTGTACCCCATGTCCTCCTCGGCGTACATCTGGTTGTGGTACTGAGGCTGCTGTGGCTGGGTCATCATTGGTGGCTGCTGTGGTTGTTGCTGCTGAACTGGTGGTTGCTGCTGCTGCTGCTGCACCTGCTGCTGCTGTTGCTGTGAAGGTGTGACAGGAGGGGGCGGGGGAGGCATCTGACGCACACCTCCTCCATTATTGAGCACCTGCAATATCAAATATTCATTAGTAATATTCCTGTAAAACCAGCACTCATGGCAGAAGGCAGACAAACACTAGGAACCAGAGATTACCCTGAAGCAGTTGTCCCCAATGTGTTTCATGGAACAAGTGCACAACACCAGAGGAAGTCAGTTCTGGTGAGATGACCATGAGAATCAGAATGTAATGGGATCTTTACTATAAACTATTTGTGACTATTATTATTATCAGATTTTGATTATCATAATTTTCTTCATTTGTAATTTTGAATGCAGGCATGAATAGCTGAATATACAAAGCAGTACATAAATGTTTAAATAAGAATAAGCAAGGCATCCAAAATAGTGAGGGAGGACTTCAGATAGTGTACATGATGCAACACAAGTACTGAGAGTACATACTGTTTCCAGCTATCATTTATGACTATAACATGTCTCTGTTTAGCCAATAATTCATAAAATATTTTATTTCATGACTGTGAAGACAATATTATTGATTTGTAACAAAGTATCCTCTCTCTCTCTCTCTCTCTCTCTCTCTCTCTCTCTCTCTCTCTCTCTCTCTCTCTCTCTCTCTCTCTCTCCTCAGAAAACTTTCTGGAAATTCAGCAGACTTTACAACCATTGTCACAGCCTTGAACTTTAGCTACCATGCTGTCTTTCTAAAATAATCCTTTGTGAAGCACAGAATTATAATAATTTTTTCTGGTTTCAGATTGTCACACTACCATTCCAGGTGTGTGTGTGTGTGTGTGTGTGTGTGTGTGTGTGTGTGTGTGTGTGTGTGTGTGTGTGTGTGTGTGTGTGGGTGTGGGTGTGTGTGTGTGTGTGTGTGTGTGTGTGTGTGTGTGTGTGTGTGTGTGTGTGTGTGTGTGTGTGTGTGTATTTTTAAGCTAATAATTCATTCTTAACTTCAATGGTGTTATTCAATATTTTAAAATTTTTTAGTGGGAAGGGGGAGGTGGGGTGGGAGAGATGTCAAACTATCAAGCTGAGGTTTCAATGGAAAAAGGGTAGAAATTCTGTACAATGTGATGCATATATCCAGCAATGCACATCTCAGCTCTGTCTGTCAACATCTACCTTTCCTTCTTGCTGGAAGTTTGCCTACATTCAACCCGTTCCTAAAAAGGGTGACCGTTCTAATCCCTCAAACTACCGTCCTATTGCTTTAATTTCCTGCCTATCTAAAGTTTTTGAATCTATCCTCAACAGGAAGATTCTTAAACATCTATCACTTCACAACCTTCTATCTGATCGACAGTATGGGTTCCGTCAAGGCCGCTCTACTGGTGATCTTCTGGCTTTCCTTACTGAGTCTTGGTCATCCTCTTTTAGAGATTTTGGTGAAACTTATGTTGTTGCCTTGGATACATCAAAAGCTTTGATAGAGTCTGGCACAAAGCTTTGATTTCCAAACTACCCTCCTATGGTTTTTATCCTCTCTGTAACTTCATCTCAAGTTTCCTTTCTAACCGTTCTATTGCTGCTGTGGTAGACGGTCACTGTTCTTCTCCTAAATCTATTAACAGTGGTGTTCTTCAGGGTTCTGTCCTGTCACCCACTCTCTTCTTATTATTCATTAAATGATCTTCTAAACCAAACTTCTTGTCCTATCCACTCCTATGCTGATGATACCACCCTGCACTTTTCCACGTCTTTTCATAGACGTCCAACCCTTCAGGAGGTAAACATATCACGCAGGGAAGTCACGGAACGCTTGACTTCTGATCTTTCTAAAATTTCTGATTGGGGCAGAGCAAACTTGGTATTGTTCAATGCCTCAAAAACTCAATTCCTCCATCTATCAACTCGACACAACCTTCCAGACAACTAACCCCTCTTCTTCAATGACACTCAACTGTCCCCCTCTTCTACACTGAACATCCTCGGTCTGTCCTTTACTTATAATCTGAACTGGAAACTTCACATCTCATCTCTAGCTAAAACAGCTTCTATGAAGTTAGGCATTCCGAGATGTCTCCGCCAGTTTTTCTCACCCCCCAGCTGCTAACTCTGTACAAGGGCCATATCCGTCCATGTATGGAGTATGCTTCACATGTCTGGGGGGGGGTTCCACTGATACTGCTCTTCTAGACAGGGTGGAATCAAAAGCTTTTCGTCTCATCAACTCCTCTCCTCGAACTGACTGTCTTCAGCCTCTCTCTCACCGCCGCAATGTTGCACATCTAGCTGCCTTCTACCGCTATTTTCATGCTAACTACTCTTCTGATCTTGCTAACTGCATGCCTCCCCTCCTTCCGTGGCCTCACTACACAAGACTTTCTTCTTTCTCTCACCCCTATTCTGTCCACCTCTCTAACGCAAGAGTTATCCAGTATTCTCAATCATTCATCCCTTTCTCTGGTAAACTCTGGAACTCCCTGCCTTCTTCTGTATTTCCACCTTCCTATGACTTGAATTCCTTCAAGAGGGAGGTTTCAAGACACTTATTCATCAATTTTTGACTACTGCTTTGACCCTTTTATGGGAATGGCATTTCAGTGGGCATATTTTTTTTATTGGATTTTTGTTGCCCTTGGCCAGTGTCCTTCTTACATAAAAAAAGTTCCTCACCTCAAGTGCCTTGAGCATTGCCTGCGCAAAGGCATCAGCATCATCTTTACTAGAGAAGTTGAGGCCGTACACCTGCCGGTTGTCTCGCCACTGATGGAAGGTGACGGTGGCTTGGTTATACTTGAGCCCCTTCAGGATAGCACAATTTATG
>NC_087153.1:12850000-12865000 GCF_035594125.1 Scylla paramamosain
ACCAACCTCACTCAGACCTGTGACTCCACCTGATCACTCCCCGCCACACTCCATACGCTGGAGCCCCTCAGCCTCAGCCTGCCGCCTCGCACCCTCAGTGCTCGCCCATCCTCCTCCCAGCCCAAGTCATGCAGCCTCAAAGATGTAATAAACAAGGAACAGGACAACATGTGATGATCTCTGGCAATGCTTGTAAGACAACTTAATGAGAGAGAGAGAGAGAGAGAGAGAGAGAGAGAGAGAGAGAGAGAGAGAGAGAGAGAGAGAGAGAGAGAGAGAGAGAGAGAGAGAGAGAGAGAGAGAGAGAGAGACTATTACCTACTTAAAAAGAAAAAAAAGCTCTCTTCCTATGGATTTTGATGGAGAAAATACAAAACGAATAATATATAATATATAATAAACACCTCAAGAGGAAGAGGTGGAGGAGGAGGAGGAGGAGAAGGAGAAAATGGGAAAGAGCAGGACGGGTGGAGGTAAGAGCAGATGTAGGGAGGGGTGAGGCGAGTGGAGACGAGGACGGCTGGGGGAGCACCCGAGTCCTTATCGATTCCCCCGGCAGGCCGCTCCGCCGCCCCGTGCCGGCCCTGAGAGGCGTGGCAGCCACGGGGTCTGCCTTCCATGCCAGGACAGGGAGGGAACCACTAGCACCGTGAAGGAGAAACTGCTGCCAGGGAAACAGAAATCCTCACGTTGTATAATACCTTGCCGGCCCATTCATGTCCCTCTGCGTGGAGTAACACTGCGTCACACCGCCAAACACTCACACCAAGTTCAACACTCACAATTATGCCACGGATCATATCCTCAACAAGGCTTCAAAATGCAGCCTGATATTCACTGCAAACTTGCACCAATATTAGAGAAGCTGTCTCTGTTAAGACAACATGAATAACTTTCCTAACATTTTCTTCTTTTTGTTATTAAGGCATGTCAATATGGTGCGTGGCAGTGAATGAGGCTCGTCACACAATGGGGCGAGTATCGAGTCCCACCATTCACACCTGTCCGGGGCGTGATCACAGGACGGCACGCGTCACCCTCTCACACCTCACACAACTACCGCGGTGCAAGTCTTGGCAGCGCCCTCCTGAGCCACGGCGCCCCAGGTCTGCCACACGCCCCAACATTACTCACCTGAAAAGAACAAGATAAATGTATAAAAACAAGAACCCATGATGGAGAAAGAGGTGTATTAATTGTTTTATGAAGGCAGTGGGGCAGCAGGCACAGGGTGAGCGGCGGCGCGGCAGCATGGGCAGGCCGCGCCCCTAGCCACCCATCCCGCCTGTCTGTTTAATAGCACTGTGAAGATAATGGACAACTTTTTATCATATTTGTATTTTCACTAATTATAGTAATGTCTGCCCTACACACACACACACACACACACACACACACACACACACACGGTAACCTTCCCATGCCTCGCTTTAACAAACATCCACACATACAACTTCCCACGCTCCACACCAGCACACACACACACACACACACACACACTAAAAAGAAGAAAAAGAAAAAAAAGTTATGGGGAACGCCCAGGCTATACCACCACCGCCAACCCACTAGTCCACCCACCCAGTCCACCCTCTGGAGTGAAGTCGGTGGGGCGGCGGCAAGGCAGGGCAGTGAGTGGTGATAGTTCAATACGTTACATAATCCCCTAACACGCCCCCACTCAGATGCCATCGGGGAGAGGAGTCAGGGCACCTTGCTGTCATAACTCATGGGACCATATTCTGAAACCCGACTGCTTTCAGAACGGTCTAACTAAAGCGACACAGGTTTTCAAGCGTGATTTTACGGTTGCAGTGACGTATTAACAAAATTTCTACATGATTAACCAGAGAAACACTCTTGAGGACCCGGCTGATCATCTCTATGGCCTTTGAAGATAGTCGTGCTGAGAGAGCGTTTCAGAATACGGGCTTTGGTGTGGGGAAGACTCCTGCATCACGGGGTCAGGAGGGCGTGAAGGCCACCCCGCCCCGCCCCATCTCTCCTCGCCACTCCACCCACAGCTATTATCCTGGTCACCCCGTATCCATCTAGCTCCCCCAGTCAACCCGTCGCCAAAACCTCTCTTGTGTCTCTCCCAGCACTCGTGAACCGCCACCGCCCATGTGTGTGTGTATGTGTGTGTGTGTGTGTAAAGGCTATGGACCACACCCGCCAACGCACACATACACGTTCACCAGTCTGCACAAACACACACACACACACACACACACACACACACACACACACATCACAGGCGTAGTAGTACAGTACCATACACGCACACACCGCACCACTTCGTACTTATAGCCGCATGCATTCAACTGATTCCTACGCTAAAAAGGAGGATATTATGACGATGGTGATGATGGTGGTGAAGATGAAGATAATGATGAATATAATAGTGGTGAAGATTGAAACGTTGCTGCTGCTGATGATGATGATAATACTGCTACTTCTACTACTACTACTACTACTACTACTACTACAATCACTATTACACTAACATAAAAGAAATACCCGCATGACGAGAGAGAGAGAGAGAGAGAGAGAGAGAGAGAGAGAGAGAGAGAGAGAGAGAGAGAGAGAGAGAGAGAGAGAGAGAGAGAGAGAGAGAGAGAGAGAGAGAGAGAGAGAGAGAGAACCATAACAAAAATCGCACACAAGGGAGGGGGAGGATACGGTATTTTGAACAGGGAAAAACAAGAACAGGAGACAGGTGCACATCATTCCACCTCTGCCACACCTGTCCCCACACCTGCCCATGCACTCGTCTTAAGCCCAAATTCTGTAACACTTTCGCGCCGCACCTCCACTACTTTCAAAGAGCTCTCGTCGAGGTTACAAGGGATTTGCAGTGACAGATTAACAAGATTTATACATTATTAACGGGAGAAACACTGGAGAACCTGGCAAGTCATCTCCGTGGCCTTTGAAAATAGTCGTGGTGAGAGAGCAAAACGTTTCTGAAATACTTTGTCCTCTCCTTTCCCTTAGCTGTGAGAGGCGAAGGACGTGAGGGAGTGGCGGAACAAGAGGCGTGGGGAAGGCAGAAAGGGGCGTGGGCGGAAGGAAAGGAAGGGGAGAGAAGAGGATAGAAGGGAAGGCAGGGTTAAGTCATGGCTATGGAGGAAGAGGAAGGGATGGCAGGGGTGGCAGGGGTGAGGGTTTGGGTGTGGCAATATTCGAAGTGTGTAAACCTAACAGGGGTGTTTCCCAGGCCGGGGGGTGAGGATGAGGGGAGGATAGGGGGTAGAGGGGGCCGGCGTTGCGCTGAGATGGCCAAGGTGAACACGAATTTCGAGAGAGAGAGAGAGAGAGAGAGAGAGAGAGAGAGAGAGAGAGAGAGAGAGAGAGAGAGAGAGAGAGAGAGAGAGAGAGAGAGAGAGAGAGAGAGAGAGAGAGAGAGAGAGCAGTATCGACCAGTCACGTGAAGCACCACGAGACGAGCTGCTGCTACCACCACCACCACCACCACCACGTCTCTCCTCTGCAGGAGTGTTAAGTTGTTGAAATACACCGTGGCCCTGCTTACCTGAGAGAGAGAGAGAGAGAGAGAGAGAGAGAGAGAGAGAGAGAGAGAGAGAGAGAGAGAGAGAGAGAGAGAGAGAGAGAGAGAGAGAAACACACAAACACACACACACACACACACACACAGGGAAGATACAGGGAGCCACTACAGGCCTACACGTGACAGTCTTCGTTGAATACCTGCACATACCTATCATTCCTATCCATAAAGATGTCCACCCTTCTCCTAAAACTGCTTTACTACTGACTCTGCCGCTCTGCACTAACAACATGATAACTGAAACCACCCCACTTATCAGCACCACCGTATTCGAAACCTGTTCCTATCTCTTTTGTAAAATCTATCCTCAACAAACTGCAATCCCTTACATCAAGTCCTATATTTCTAAACAAAGTTCTTTCATCATATTTCCAAACGCCACAGAGATAAGTTGTGTTTCTGTGGGTGTTCCTATCAGTAATGCCGAGTAGTTGTTAAACCATTACTGCCATCATGAAAACGCCCTTGAAAACCCCAGTAACTTACACAACATAGAGATTAGTCGTGTTCCTGTGTGCTTTCTCTCTATTAATAACGCTGAGTGCTTGTTAAACTATCACCGCAATCATGAAAATACTCTCGAAAACCCCCAATAACTCACACAGCAGAGAGGTTCGTCGTGTTTATGAGGGTGTTCTATCGGTAATGCCGTGGCTTTGTTAAACTATCACTGCAATCATGAAAATATTCTCGAAAACCCCAATAACTTACACAGCAGAGAGATTTTTGTGTTTTTATGTGTTTTTGCTATTAATGTTGCAGTGGCTTTGTTAAACCATCACTGCAATCATGAAACATCGTTGAAAATCCCAATAACTTACACTACAGAATACGGTATGTCCAATTACTAACACCCAGGATCTTGTCTACACCATCCTTGCGACTTCATTCCTCGAATCTCCGTCGCTCTAATAACTGTGAATTTCAAAGCTTTAGTTCCATAATCTAAAATGTTTAGTTGTCATATCTCGATTTTCAAACTTGTCGTGGAAGTTATTTGGATTTTCAACGGTAATTTTTTGTGAGGCCTAGTGATAATTTTAAAGATTACATAACACTAATGGTAGAAAGCACCCATGAAAATCCCATTAACTTTTTCACCTCTGGACAATTCTTCCCATAAATAAATACAACTTTTTAGACATACCGTTTTTTTTTTTCATTATAGTTCCTTTCAGTTTTCTGGGTCATAAAGAACAAAACCAACGTCATATATATATATATATATTATATAATATATATATATATATATATATATATATATATATATATATATATATATATATATATATATATATATATATATATATATATATATATATATATATATATATATATTATATATATATATATATATATATATATATATATATATATATATATATATATATATATATATATATATATATATATATATAATATATATATATATATTTATTTATTTATTTATTTATTTATTTTATTATGTTTTTTTCCCTTCATGTAAAGTTTCTTCCAACATGGCTCTGAATGTTAACGAAGATATCTTTTAATATATACACTTCTGAACAATTGTCTTTCAAACAACTGTATGGTTTATAAAGAACATAATCTTTTTTTTTCATGCAAACAATATTTTAACTCTGAATGTTAACAAAGATAATTTTCAAGCCATACAATTATGAACTACAATCTCTGAAGCAGTTATATGGCTTATAAAGAACTATATTAACCCCACATTCTTTTTTTTTTCATGTAAATCATATTTTAACCTAACTGAATGTTAACGAAGATAATTTTCAACCCATACATTTCTAAATTACAGTCTCTCAAACAGTTCTCTGGCTTACAAAGAACTAAATCAACCGCATATTCATTTTTTATTTTTACTTCATGCAAACAATACTTTAACCTAACTCTGAGTGTTAGCAAAAATCACCATAGCAGTAAAAGAGTTGATCACATCTGTGGCCTTTGAAAGCAGTCCCAGTGAAAGCCCTGGAGCGTTTTAGGATATCGGCGTTAATATGCTATTCTAAGAAATATTATGCATCCCATGTATCATTTGCGTCACGGTCACATCTGTAGCATTTGAGATAAATTTGTGGATGGCGATGATGGGTGTTAATAGGTAGGCACGATTTATACAGGGGGTTGCCGTGCGTAGGCCTGGTGACTTCTTGCAGCTTCCCTCAAGTTTTCATGTCATGTTCTTTGGAAACAATCGCAGTGAAAGGCATAAAGTGTTTCTGAATATCGGGATAAATATTATATCCTAAGAAATATTACTTATCCCATGCCACAATCACATTCTTGGCCTTTTAACGCAGTCTAAGAAGTGTTTCAGAATATAGACCTAATATTCTACCCTAAAAAAAATATTAAGCACCCCATGTATTATTAACGTCACAATCACATCAGTAGCATTTGAAAAACCTAAAAGCCTAAAGCGTTTCAGAACATCAGTGTAAATATCCTATCCTAAGAAATATTAAGCATCCCATGTATTATCAGCGTCACAATCATATACGTGGCCTCTGAAAAACAGTCCCTAAAAGCATAAAGCGTCTTAGAATATAGGTCTTAATATTCCGTTCTAAGAAATACTCTTCACCGCACCTACAATGTTTCTTCACCCTTTCCCGCAACCAAATCCGCCTTGAAATACGGAGCCCAGAGTAGCACCGTGTAGTGTAGTCCAGCAGGCGCCTGACCAATGCCAAATACAACTTTAATATTACCTCAGCACCGCCTCTACTTTTTCAAACACGTAACGATTGGTTCTATTTCAAGCCCCGATGCGTTGTTTATCCTGACGGCGATGCGAGCTCTCCATAAATCCATATATCCTTCCCTCACATTGATCCCGTCTGCGCCTCATTCCGTACCGTGCGCTTACTCGTATCATTGCGATCGTCTCAACTAACCCTGCGTACTTTGCTGTTGCTGTTGTTATTATTATCAGTAGTAGTAGTAGTAGTAGTAGTAGTAGTAGTAGTAGCAGTAGCAGTAGTAGTAGTAGCAATTACTTTTTAATTTGCTGATATGAAATTTAATCTGCTATTCTGTCCGATCGTTCATTTTTACCTAGACGACATACACACACACACACACACACACACACCACACACACACACACACACACACACACACACACACACACGTACGCTGACTGGAAATACATATAAAGGATGCTGAGGAAGACAAGGTCGGTAGCATCTCTTGTACAAAGACAAAAGAATTCAACTGCCCTAATGATAAGACTAGAATTGGAATATGCTGAAATTGTGTGGTCTCTCTCTCTCTCTCTCTCTCTCTCTCTCTCTCTCTTCTCTCTCTCTCTCCTTGCGAATGAATAGGCAAGAGTACTAAGAATTATAATCAAGACAGTGCGAGAGATGATGCGGCTGACTCACGAATGAACACACTCGAAGAAATAAAAGGCTTCCAATGAAATACTGAATGATCTGGAGGAGTTAGCCAGAAAGGGTCTACAGTTCAGGGGACAAAGAGAGGTTGGAGATTTCAGGGAAGCTGAGAAGCTGAGAGGAGGAGGACGTAAGAATAACAAAGAAATGCTCCACTTTCCATCACCGAGGTACAAATACATAGGTGATGGCGGGAAAGTGTGACCACTTCATTCCCGCCACAGCCCACACTTCATAGCACTGCATCGCCCCATCACAACTCCACTCCAGCCGACCCCACGACAGCACCACTCCACCATTTCATGCCACCTCCCACAAGCTCAACAAAGCCGTCCACCAGCCAGCACCACATCTTCAGCACACCACAGCAGTACCACACCGCACTTTCCCGCCACAGCACAGCAATGTCCCACCCCATGACACAGTTGGTGCTCTAGACCCCCCACCACGTGTCACAGCAGCCCGTTACCACCACAGCACCGGGATGTCACACAGAGAGGCAGACAGCACACCTGCTGCTGTTGTGGCTTCCCCGTGAGGGCCTCAGTGTTCCAGGAGGGTATTATCATCCTCCGTCAACCGCGCCAAACCCCGCCAGTCGCCCAAAGACACCCATTCCTTCACGGCCTGCTCGGGGCGGCACCAGCGCCTCTGCAACCTGGCACTGAGTTACCCCACCTTGGCACTGCCGGTGCAGGTGCAGCGCCTGGAAGCCCCGGCGGCAGCGGTGACAGTTACCTGAGGACCAGCATGGCTAGGAGGCCCGAGCAGGAACACCCGTTGGTGAACCACATCTGGTAGGGTTGCGCGAGCCCGCCGCCACCCGCCCTCCCCGGCCTGCTGCCGTGCAGGGACTGCTGGCCCACGACTCCCACACTTGCACCAGTCGCACGGCGGTGTGTGTGTGTGTGTGTGCGTGTATGTGTGTGTGTGTGTGTGTGTCCCCTCCGAAGTGTTGCGCGTGAGGAGCAGTGTGTGCGCGGAGCCACACCCACACCTCTCTCACTACCGCCTCCGCCGCCCGCTGCCCAACACGTCCCTCGTCTTTCCGATGCAGCTCGCCGCGCCAACTCACCAACATGGCTTCTGAAGGAGGCCAGACGCCGGCCTGACGACAGCAGGGCGTGTAATGCAGTGCATTTGTTCAGTACACTCTGGCAGCCACTTGTGAAACACGCCGCCACACATGAGAGTACAGAGGATGGAGGCACTGCATGTGTTACGCCAGGATGCGCCCGCTGGCGATGGTGACGAGGCTGTAGAATAAGTGGCGGTGACTCACCGTGAGAGAGAGAGAGAGAGAGAGAGAGGAGAGAGAGGAGAGAGAGAGAGAGAGAGAGAGAGAGAGAGAGAGAGAGAGAGAGAGAGAGAGAGAGAGAGAGAGAGAGAGAGAATGGGAAGGGATCCTGTGTTTCCATGAGTCAGGGAGCAGGTGTCATAAAGGGTGCCTGGCCCAGACTCCATGCGAGCCGGCGTGTGTCGCGGCACCACCCTCGCCGTTGCCAGATGAGACCCTGGGGGCCACCACCACCACCACCACCACCCATAAGAGGAGGACGGGCACTGCAGGGGCGACACACCTGACGGACACCACCACTCCCCCCAGTGACCAGCGTCCCACGTGCCTCACTCCCCGCAGCTCATGGCGAAGCTAAGGAATGTTTCAAAGGGACCCAGCCTCTGGACTTCTGGCTGCGGGGGACATCTTGGTGGGTGGCTTGGCGCGGTGGCTTGGTAGCAGGACGGGGCAGGCGGAGTGGCTGCGGGGAAGTGGATGGCAGGGCGGGAAGAGCGATCAATAACTGATAAAGCCTTCATTATAGGGAAACCAAGTTAACTCCACAACTTGGCGCATCTTACTCACATTAGCGACAAGTCTGCCTTCCTGCCGCTAGCGTGACGAGCACACGCGGGCCCGGCACACTGTGTTGCGAGTGTGTGGCGATCTGGACCAATACTGACTGACGTAGATTCATGAGCAGCTTAACTCCGAGTCAGAAGCATAGAAACCCTTACTGTTATTGGTCATTGCTGTTGTTGTTGTTTGTCGTCGTTATTATTATTATTATATTATTATTATTACTTACAGCTTGATTGTTTGCCTCCTCTTACAGCGATGAGATATAGTTTAGCCGTGGTCAGAGGTCGAATAACTTGCTATGCTCACTTCCCCTGCTATGCGTCTCCCCTCAATCTGACGTCCCCTGAGGTGCTGACACTCTCCTGACGAAAAACCTGACAACTGGCATATTCCTAGTAAATCAGAGGAATGGGCGAGAGATAGAAGAAAAAAAGAAGAAAAAAAAAAAAGAGGTAGGAAGTGCGAATGTGTTATATGTTACTGAGCTTGTGAATACGACGACGACACCACCACCACCACCACCACCACCACTGCCAATCACCAATCATACGTACATTTTACATGGTATCTACCCTTAGCCTGAGATTACTGTATGGCATAGGGGAGACGCACGATGCTGAGGTGTGGCAAGGCAATTCTCTGACACAATCTTTTTTTTTTCCTTTATTTTCCTTTCTTTCTTTCTTTTTTTTTCTGTCATTAGTGAAAATCTACATCACCTCAACTGAACCCCAACCCGTTACTCAGAGGAATGTCTAATGGAGTTCATCCGGGTCATAACAACCATCATCGGTCTGGTGGAGTTATATATATATACTCGTATATAAAAAAAAAAAAAAAAAAAAAAAACTCCACCCTCTCTCTGCCCAAGGTCATGGATTTAAATTCTCATGTAGGCAGACGCTCCTCGCACGTCTCCCCTTCATGCCTGAGTGAGTGTGGAGTCGCCGGTGCCTCAAGCTAAGAAATTACATGTCTTGAACCCATCCACTACTTAAGTCAGCTTCCGAGCGTCATAAAATCAGGTGTTACTAGTTGCAATGGAGGAGGTGAGGATGTAAGAACAGTGGGTGAGTGACTAGAGGTGATCTGAACGCCTTGGTTATGAAACTGTTTTACTTGAGAGAGAGAGAGAGAGAGAGAGAGAGAGAGAGAGAGAGAGAGAGAGAGAGAGAGAGAGAGAGAGAGAGAGAGAGAGAGAGAGAGAGAGAGAGAGAGAGAGAGAGAGACTAGATGCCCAAGTGAAAAGATACAAGAAAATGTGTTTACTTTATAGAGCCTGAAAAAAAAGGTAAAAAATAAAAAAACGGGCTATTACAAGCTTGAATCACACACACACACACACACACACACACACACACACACACACACACACACACACACACACACACACACACACACACACACACACGAACTGGGGAAAAGGCACAGACAAAAGGAGAGGAGATAAGATTATAAAGCAGTACTAATATGTAAAAACAATGACGGATACGACTCGTGTCAACCATGCACCAAATAACGGCAAGAGGAAACACCGAAAAAATTTATAAAACAAGACAAGAAGCGATAGAAGGTACACAATATATATATTTTTTTCTTTTTCTTCCCGAAAGGGAAGAATCTGCGCAACAGATTAGTGGCGCGCATTACCTGAGGAAGTGGCGTGTCTGCAAGCTGTATGCGAACACTTAGATTTAAAGAGAGGAAAAAAATAGTAATTGGGTTCTTAACAACGGGACAAAAACAAGGTTGAATTAATTCCGTAAAAGTACAAAGAGGCAAGTACACGAGGAGGAGGAGGAGGAGGAGGAGGAGGAGGAGGAGGAGGAGGAGGAGGAGGAGGAGGAGGAGGAGGAGGAAATTCCTAAACGAAGGTAAAAAGATGATGAACCAAAGAGAGAGAGAAAAAGAGAACACACACACACACACACACACACACACACACACACACACACACACACACACACACACACACACACACACACACACACTACAAACTCATTAAACATATCGAGACACTCAAAGCTAATCCTTCACTAAAAAAAAAAAAAAAAAAAAAAAAAAAAAAAAAAAGCGAGCATCTATGTACAGTACAGAAGTGGCGTTCCTGAGGGGATCTTACTGGTGCTTATGGGGTTCTGTTGTGAGAAGTACTGGTACACATTTTCATTGCATTTTCTTTTTTTATTATTATTATTTGAATCTCCAATAAAACGGTGTGTACTCTTAATTTTCTTCGAGGGTTGGATGAGGGAAGGACGCAATAAAGGAAAGAGGAGAGAAGTGAAGTGATTGGAGTGTGTATCATGCAACTTGAAGCGAAAAGAAAGTAAAGGATTTGGAGAAGGAATTATGGGATCTAAAAACAAGGAAAAAATAGTAAAGGAAGGGAGAAGGAATGTTGTGATAGGAAGAGCGGGAGAAAAGTGAAAGAATGAGGACGAAATTAATGTTTGATATAAAAAAAAAAGTAAATAGCGTTAAGGAAAGCAAAGGAGGAAGAATATGAATGGAGGAAAAGAAAAAAACGAAAATTTCATGAAGACTGGTGGAAAAGCATAAATAATGCAACATATGAAAATTAATGGAATGAGTTAAAAAAAAGAAAATGAAAAAGAAAAAAACAAAGAAAATGAAAAAGAAAAAAATGTAACGATTGAAAAAAAAATAAATAAAGATAATTAAAAAGACCACAAAAATAAATAAATCACAGAAAACGGAAAACCAGGAACTGAAAAAAGAAAAGAAAAACTGGCTAAGATTTTCAATACCCTCTTAATTTCCCTCCCCTCCCTTTCCCTCCCCTCCCCTTCTCTCCCAACCCTAACAACCCCACCCCCTCACCTCTTCCCCAACACCCTCACAACCACACGTGTCTTCCAGTCCCTCCAACACTGTCCCTTTAAAGCTCCACCCATCCTTCACCCCCTTCCTATGCCCCCTCCTCCTTACCCCCCTTAGTCTTTTATATGAGCTCCAGGCGGTACTTCCATGGTACTGCCTCACCCCCAACCCTCCCCACTCCCTTCCTCTGTGCGCTGGTTGGGGTTGGGAGGAAGGAGAAGGAGGGTTTGTCAAAAATGAAGCCAAGTTGATGAGGGAGATACAGCTTGTCCAGGCTTACAAGAGGAACAAAAGAAGAGATGAAGGAAGAGGAAAAATGAGACGAGATAAATTAGCGAGATGCGTGGAGGTTTGTCAAGGAGAGGGAGGAGGAGGAGGAGGAGGAGGAGGAGGAGGAGGAGGAGGAGGAGGAGGAGGAGGAGGAGGAGGAGGTGGAGGAGGAGGAGGAGGAGGAGGAGGAGGAGGAGGAGAACAAGAAGAAGAAGAACATCATCACCATCATTATTATCAACAACAACAACAACAACAACAACAACAACAGAATGATGATGATAATGACGACGACGGTGGTGGTGGTGGTGGTGGTGGTGGTGGTGGTGGTGGTGGTGGTGTGTGGTGATGATGATGATGATGATGATGATAACAAAAATGATGACGCAGAAGAGGAGGAGGAGGAGGACTAATAATGATGCTGATGCTGATGAATACACTTCCTAACATCCTCTCTCTCTCTCTCTCTCTCTCTCTCTCTCTCTCTCTCTCTCTCTCTCTCTCTCTCTCTCTCTCTCTCAGCGTCAACCAGAGAACATGATCAGCCTTCCTCCTGCGCGCCGGCGGGGTGTCAGGAATCAGGATGGTGTGCATGGGGGGGGGGAGGGATGAGAGAGAGTGAGAGAGAGTGTGGGAGAGTGGGGAGAGGGGAGTGAGAGGCCCCGCGGCAGGATGTGGGGGACGTCACAGCAGCGTCCCTTGATAGCTACAGGACCGCCCCGCCCCGCCCCAGGCCCCCACACGCCCGCCGCCCCACACCATTGTTTTGTTATGGCACTTTTAACGTGGGATTCCAAAGCGGGGGGTTGTTCAAACAGTAACAGGTATTTAGAAGCATTTATATCAATATCTGAGGGTGTTTTCATTAGTTATAGCTTTGGGTAAGAAAAATGTAACTACTACTACTACTACTACTACTACTACTACTACTACCTCTCTCTCTCTCTCTCTCTCTCTCTCTCTCTCTCTCTCTCTCTCTACGTGGGATTGGAAAGGAGATTCAAATACTAAGTCGTTTAAATAATCACTATAGTTACTACGTGCTGCGCTGTACTATGCTGTGCTGTTATGCTGTACTGTGATGTCCTGTGATGTGTCTAGTGCAGGTGAAGGCATAGCTACAAGTCCACGCAGCAGCAAACTAGGCCAGCAAGCAGGGCGCATCTCCGGCAGTGAGTGACAAGACGTGACATTTGGCGCCAGCACGCGGGAAGGTGGCGCTGGAGGGCGGGGGTACCTCAACCACACCAGGCGAAACACATAACACGCTCTGCTAAGCTTCATGAACGTATATAAGGTGCCTTTAAATATAATTGGTAGTTTTCATATATTAGTTGTGTGTGAGAGAGAGAGAGAGAGAGAGAGAGAGAGAGAGAGAGAGAGAGAGAGAGAGAGAGAGAGAGAGAGAGAGAGAGAGAGAGAGAGAGAGAGAGAGAGAGAGAGAGAGAGAGAGAGAGAGAGAGAGAGAGAGAGAGAATTAGAACTGAAAAGCATACAAATATAGATGAACAAAACTTTGCTAATCAGTTGAACAAAACTTTGCTAATCAGTCAATCAATAAGTAAATAAATATGTAGATAGATAGATGAATAGGTATAGATAAATAAATAAAAAAATAAAATAAAATAAAATAAATAAATACCGTGAACAAACACGAAGGGAACGGTAGGTGGGGAGGATCCTTCACCTGTACTATCTTACGTTGAATCATGTAGTATAGCTTATCACAAACAGCCTCCTAAGGACCAACGGGTATGCTACTGCTTGCTCTTCCTTCCTGTGTGTGTGTGTGTGTGTGTGTGTGTGTGTGTGTGTGTGTGTGTGTGTGTGTGTGTGTGTGTGTGTGTGTGTGTGTGTGTGGGACGGGTTAGTCTCCTCTGATTCACTGGATGCCTGGGTCTCTTCACCGTGGCAAGGGACAATCAAGGGAGTCAATTAACCTGCTCCATTCCTGCCGCCGTGTTTTGCAGTTCCACTCAAGGCTGTGTTCTGTTCTCCACCATTTCAGCTTCCAGCCTCCACCACTTTTAACAGGCTCTACTGGAGGTTCTTGGGAGTCTGCAGGAGTGCTTTCATAATTCAGGTGCAGGGTGAACAAGGACTGCGCTACCATGGATATATAATGAAGCCCGGGCTGTTCATGTGTATGGCTTGAAAACAGCAGTGAAACCCGTGTTGTTCATATCTGTGTGGCTTGAAAACAGTAATCTAAACCGTGCTGTTCATGTGTGGCTTGAAAACAGCAGTGGAAACCGTGCTGTTCATCTGTGTGGCTTGAAAACAGTAATCTAAACCGTGCTGTTCATGTGTGGCTTGAAAACAGCAGTAGAAACCGTGCTGTTGTTCATCTGTGTGGCTTGAAAACAGCAGTGGAAACCGTGCTGTTCATGTGTGTGGCTTGAAAACAACAGTGGAAACCGTGCTGTTGTTCATCTGTGTGGCTTGAAAACCTTCCTGACGAGAGGCGACAATGTTTTGAAATACGAGACTCAATCTTGACTCCTCGTGTGTGCAATGACTCTATCTGTTGTCAGGTTTTGTGGGAAGACTGACAGCGTAGTGATTAGGTGACATTCTTTTTAACCTGTTTAATTCTCTTCTTCCTGAACTTATTTTTGGCCTGAGAATGACAGACGTCTCACCCAACATGGACAGGGAAAGACAGACAGGACCACAGCACGACACTTCTTTCACCCTAGGAAGACTATCAGAAGACCAAATTACCGAGTTTTTATTCTATTTCATTATTTTCTTGTCTATGATCTTGAAATAGGCAGATACAGGCCAACAAACCACAGCAAGGTTCTTCTTTCATCTTAGGAAGACATCAGTAGAAGAAATAGCGAAGTTTTTTCTTTATTAATCTACTCTATTTCAATACTGCCTTCCTGAATTTCGTTTTGCTCTGGGAATGTTTGTGAATCCATCCCATACAGACAGGAAGCCACAAGACAACACACCACAGCGGGGCCCTTCCATCACCGCCTCCACCTTCACCCATAAATAAGGAACAGCAAATATTGGCCCAGCTCTCCCACGCGTCTGTCCCT
>NC_087153.1:12870000-12875000 GCF_035594125.1 Scylla paramamosain
AAATCTATTTAATCTGTCATTAGATACATAAATAATACCCTTAAAATTCGTGTCACTTTAATTATTATTATTATTACTATTATTATTATTATTATTATTATTATTATTATTATTATTATCATTTATTTATTTATTTATCTATTTTTATGTAGTGGAGATGCAGTGCAGAAGTGTTTCAGAATATGGTGCAAAGGCCAACACTTGGGTAGGTGCAGGAGTGACTCAGGTGGCGTGGCACACCCGCGGAGTGTTGCCGCGCCCCGTCCGTGTGTTTTGCGTGCCGCTGGGATCAGGTGCTGCTGACTGATTAATTGAGTGAAATTCTGGCGCTGCAACACCGAGGCCTTAATCAAATGCAAACACTGCGCGGGTCACCTAAAGGGCTGACTTCCTGTGCCGCTGTCAGGCCGTCAGTATTTGTGTATCTTTCTGATGTTATCTAACAGTATCAGTTAACAACAAACAAGGCGTGTTCGTGTATCTAATATCATTTGGTAACGTCAGCTGACAGTAAATCAAGTACTTCATAATTGCTAATTCCTCAAACTTAACTTATTTGCATTACTGTATAATTTTCTTGGGATAAACAATGAAATAAAACTAAGAGAAAGAGCGCATCGCATGAGAGAGAGAGAGAGAGAGAGAGAGAGAGAGAGAGAGAGAGAGAGAGAGAGAGAGAGAGAGAGAGAGAGAGAGAGAGAGAGAGAGAGAGAGAGAGAGAGAGAGAGAGAGAAAGTGTTACGCATAATTAGTGTTGGGTGACCAGCGGAATGGCCTGTGGTGAGGACCCGGGAATCTCACCTCGGATCTAGAAAGTGAACTAATCTCAAGCAGGATGCGGCGCCGGTGTGGAGGCCCAGCCAGCAGCCAGCAGCCAGCAACCCGCCCTGCCCTCCCGCCGCCCCGCCACCAGCCAATACCTGCCTCAAGGAGCTGATGGACCAGTTTATTTTGGGAACCATTTATCAAGCTACACTGCACGATTGGGCGGTGAGAGCCTATCCACTGCGTAAAGATAGCGCTGTCAAAATAATGCATGGTCGAAATTTATCGTCCGTGATCTTATGCCGTGAAGTGAAATATAATAAACAGCTCAATTGCTTGTATATTCATTTCTTCTGGGATCTTGAGGGAATGTGATCAGCTTTCCACAACAATGAGGGTTTTGGGAATTCTCCGACCACAGCTTGTCTAAGGAGTAAGGACCTTATTCTGGAACACTTGTGCCTCACCTCCACTATTTTCAAAAGGTTCTAGTTGCAGTGGCACGGGTTTAATAGGGTTTTTTTTTAATGTTTCTAGTGACAGATTAAAAAGATTTATAAGCTATCAATAGGAGAAACAGTCTTGAGAACCTGTCTAATCAACTCTGAGGCCTTTGGAAATAGTCGTGGTGAAAGAGCAGCGCGTTTCAGAATACTAGGCCTCACAACTGTCAACACTGTGGGGTGACCAAGTTGGGATCGCCAGGCTGTTTTCTGTGCAAGGTTTGATCGACGTGTTGAAGAATATAACTCACTAAAGCAACCAGTATATGAATGAATGAATGAATGAATGAATGAATAAATAAAAAAAATATGCTGCGTATTGATTCTTGAAATGAATAATAATCGTAATAGTTTTCTCCTCCCCCCTCCGCGAGTGTGAACAGCTTAGCGTAAAGGAAACATTGAGGTATACTGCGAAATAATGATGGCTGTTACCTTACTAAATAGCTGTATGGCCTTTGAAAACTATCATCATGAGATCCTGAAGCGTCTCATAACACAAGCCACTGGCCATTTGTTGGCGCCACGATGCTTGCCTGCCTTAAATTGCCCACTCCATGAGAGAGAGAGAGAGAGAGAGAGAGAGAGAGAGAGAGAGAGAGAGAGAGAGAGAGAGAGAGAGAGAGAGAGAGAGAGAATGAACGAGCACCTCCCTGTCTTTCACACACACACACACACACACACACACACACACACACACACACACACACACACACACACACACACACACACACACACACAGCCTATTGAGACATTTTGCTGCACAGTGGCTGACAAGCATCGCCTCCATTCATTGTGCGGATGATCCCCCTGACCCACACACCCTCCCACACCCCGTCTCCCCTCCACCACCCAACCACCAAGTCTGATCGTCACTACCACCACCTGCCGCCCCACCCCTGCCGCCCATGTCACCCCCCTGTCCCTCCTTCCCCGACATCCGGGAATATCCTCCTGCTCCCCCATCCCTCTGCCCAGTCCAGCTCCCCTTCCCCGCCTGAGTCATCGTTTACCACTCACCACTCGCCCCCAGTAGCAGTAGCAGCGCCGCCACCCCGCCCTCTCGACCACCCGTATTCTGAAACGCTCTGCTCTCTCACCTAGACTGTTTTTCAAGGCCACTGAGATCATTAGCCGGGTTCTCAAGAGTGCTTCTCCTGTTAATCATGTAGGATCCCTGTTATTCTGTCACTGGAACCTTAAAAATGACATTAAAAATCCGTGTAACTTCAACTGCAAGACTCGAGGCTTTTGAATGTTGTGGTGTGGTGCAGAAGTGTTCCAGAATATGGTCTCTGGCAGATTCTCCTGCTTCTTCTACGTGTGTGTGTGTGTGTGTGTGTGTGTGTGTGTGTGTGTGTGTGTGTGTGTGTGTGTGTGTGTGTGTGTGTGTGTGTGTGTGTGTGTGTGTGTGTGTGTGTGTGTGTTTGGATGCTGTGTGCAGGGGCGTGCCTGTATTGCTAAAGAGCTTGTCCAGTTATGGTGTGTGTTGTGGAGTGGTGTGGTGTGCCGTGGCATGGCATGGTGCATTGGTGTGTGTGTGTGTGTGTGTGTGTGTGTGTGTGTGTGTGTGTGTGTGTGTGTGTGTGTGTGTGTGTGTGTGTAGGGTTGCTATGAAGAGTGGTGAACGGGACACGTTCCGCCCTCTTGCTCTCACCTTTAAACCACCCCAGCCTGCACACCCCGCCCCCAGACGCCGCCCACACACCGTCCGCAGGTCATGGCAGCCACACGGCGGGCTGGCAAACCGTGGTGCTCAGTGCAGTGACTCCCGGACTCAAGGCCTCGGGAAGCTGCACGGTGCAACATCCAGTCCCTGCCCCAAGGCCCTGGATTCCTCATACTGGCGGCGACACTCCTGCCAAACTCGCGTCCAGACCCCGTCCAGAGTAACCCCACACCCTGAAAAGCCTTTAAATTTACTGCTACTCGCTTCCAGATCCTGTCCAGAGTGACCTAAACACCTTCAATTCACTGATACTCGCTTCCAGATCTCGTCCAGAGTAACCCAAACACCTCCAAACACTCTCCCAAACACTCAGCTGCCGGCACTGGTCGTTTGGTGGTGTGGGTGACGCACACAAGCTTTTTTTTTTTTTATTGATTACTCTTATTTGTCCATTAAACGATCTATATTTGGTTATCTGCAATGATAGTAATGCAGCCAGGTCAAAAAAAAGATGAATCTTTCGTAGGACATGAAAAAAAAAATAATACCTACAATACATACACAAAAATAAAAATAACAACTGAAGTACATGAAACAAAGCAAAGGGTGAGGTTCGTGACATCAGGTCCAGCACCTCGCGGCTTCCTCTGATCTGCTTGACTTAAGGACATCAAGTTCTTGTGTCATGCGAGGCGCGGCTCAGGACAGCTGCGGTGAAGGCCAGCGCCAGCGTCCCATGAACTGCTGGCTTGGCGTGGCTTGGCTGGCGGCGGAGAGAGGGAAGTGTTTTGTTAAGGCGGCATGTAGTACGTAGTAGAGGCTCGGCAGCGGCGTGGCGTCAAGGCGGGACACTGAGCGAGCAGCGGCGATGAGGGAGGGAGGGGCTGTGTGGCGTCAAGGGATTTGGGTGATGGGGAGGGGCAGTGTGGCGTCAGAAGGGATAGAGGGTGTGGTGTTGGGTGAAGCCAGGGAATTACGTATATGGTGGGGGGGGAAGTGTGGCGTCAAAAAGGGACAGTATGGCGTCAAAGAGCGGCAGTGTGGCGTCAAGGGAGTTGGGAGGTGGGAGGGAAGGCCAGTGTGGCGTCAGAGGGGCGGTGTGGCATCGAGGAAGCTGAAGGATGGGAAGTACAGTGTGGCGTGAAGGTTTGGTGAGGCAATGTCGTGCTTGGTATGGCTTGGCACAGGGTAGGGGCAAGGTAGTTTGCAATGCGAGGGCGTGGTCTGGTTTGAGGAAGGGGCGTGGCGGCGGCAGGACAGGAAGATGCGTCGTGGTGATGGTGGTGGTGGTGGTGTTGGTGTTCAGACGGGGCTGTCAGGGCTGTCGTTTAGCAAAGGGCGGAGGGCGGGGCGGGGCGCAGCATGACAGACGGGACAGGGGTGTGAGGGCAACGAGAGAATCCTGGCTCACATTTCCTTGGTTGGCGTTAATGTAAACAACCTCATCGAGCTGGCCCGCGGTGACGTCAGAGGTAAACAAAAGAGATCCTGGTGGTGATGGTGATCTTCTTCGCCCTCCACCTGACACTCCACTCACCCCCAATAACGCACTTCTCTGTACACCTCTCCACCGCTACCCTTACGTGCCTCCCTTCCCCTACTCTCTCTCTCTCTCTCTCTCTCTCTCTCTCTCTCTCTCTCTCTCTCTCTCTCCTTACTCAACCACATCAACATTTCTCCTTCTGTCTGTCGTCCACCTTCAGGCAAGTTTGCAGAAGGACGCTACCCTTATCCACGTTCCTTATCCCTACCTCACTCCACGACAGCAACATTTATCCTTCCGTTTCTACCCCTCTCGTCAACCTTCCAAGTTTCAGGTTTGCAGGATGTCTCAGTGTTGCTCCGCGTTCAGCCTTGCTTTCCTCATCACCTCCTCGCCTCCTGCAGGACACGTGGCGTTCTCCTCACTCAGGCCAGGTGTGACGGATAGGACACGCGCCCCATCCTTCCCATCAGAACTTCGCCACACCGCACATCGCCTCATAAGGTTAATATCCCTGGCAGACCGTTCGTCCCGTCCCACCCACACCTCTTCCCTTCCCTCGCCCCTCCTCCCCCGCCTC
>NC_087153.1:12885000-12897500 GCF_035594125.1 Scylla paramamosain
GCTGTTAGGATTGGTATAGGTTGTTGTTGTTGTTGTTGTTGTTGTTGTTGTGGTGGTGGTGGTGGTGGTGAAGAAGAAGAAGAAGAAGAAGAAGAAGAAGAAGAAGAAGAAGAAGAAGAAGAAGAAGAAGAAGAAGAAGAAGAAGAAGAAGAAGAAGCTGTTGTTGTTGTGGAGGAGGAGGAGGAGGAGGAGGAGGAGGAGGAGGAGGAGGAGGAGGAGGAGGAGGAGGAGGAGGAGGAGCAGAAGAAGAAGAAGAAGAAGAAGAAGAAGAAGAAGAAGAAGAAGAAGAAGAAGAAGAAGAAGAAGAAGAAGAAGAAGAAGAAGAAGAAGAAGAAGAAGAAGAAGAAGAAGAAGAAGAAGAAGAAGAAGAAGAAGAAGAAGAAGAAGAAGAAGAAGAAGAAGAAGAAGAAGAAGAAGAAGAAGAAGAAGAAGAAGAAGAAGAAGAAGAAGAAAAACATCATCACCGCCAAAAGCAAGATTAATAAAAACAACAAGAACACTAATAAGAATAAGAAGAATGGATCAGTGTTGCGTAGAATCCAAAGAAACATTCTCTCTCTCTCTCTCTCTCTCTCTCTCTCTCTCTCTCTCTCTCTCTCTCTCTCTCTCTCTCTCTCTCTCTCTCGTATCACAAGCAGGCTGAGCAAGTTCGGTGACCTGGACTGAACCACACAGCTCTGCCACGCCCCTCCCAGCCCAGCCCAGCCCAGCCCGACCCAGCACACGCCAACCTAAACCCACTCGCCTGACCACCGCCTACTACTACTACTACTACTACTACTACTACTACTACTACTACTACTACTACTACCACCATCATCACTACTGCAATAATCATAACAGCAAGAGTATCAGGGCGGCGGCAGCATCGTGTGGCAGCCTTGCAGATTAAACAGTTATGTGTTGCTGTTGCTGTTGCTGGTACCGTGAAATGTTTAGACACACACACACACACACACACACACACACACACACACACACACACACACACACACACACACACACACACACACACACACATACTTTAACTGGAAATAATATAGTGCTCTCTCATTCCTTTTTTTTTCTGTGCATTTTCTTTATTTTTATTATTTTACAGGTGAGGTAAGGCCTTTTTTTCTCTCCTGTCTAGTTTTTATTATTAGTTTTCTTTTTTTCATAGGCGAGGTAAGAGGGAAGGTACTGCGATGAGAGTACGATAGGAATGCAGTGCTTCTCTTCGTTTTCTTTCTATTCTTCTCTTCCGTTTTTCCTTTCTTTCTTTCTTTTTTTATTTCACCTATTTACTCGTTTATTTATTTATTTATTTACCTATTTTTTGTGGGGGGAGACAAGAGGGAGAGAGTCACTAAGGCTTACAGACAAGAGTGCTTCCTTTTTCTTCCCTTTGTTTTTCCCTACTCTTGTCCTTTTTTTATCTATCTTTTTTTTTCTTTTTTAGTCGAGACAAGAGGGAGTCACTGAAACTATGGGTCGGGTGCTTACTGATTTGACTTTTTGTTTCCCGTCTCCATTTTTTTTTGTCTAGTTATTTCTATTTTTTATCTATTTATTTAACAAGAGAGAGAGAGAGAGAGAGAGAGAGAGAGAGAGAGAGAGAGAGAGAGAGAGAGAGAGAGAGAGAGAGAGAGAGAGAGAGAGAGAGAGAGAGAGAGGTCACCGAGACAATAATAGAGGTAATTCTTTCCTTTGTTTCCCCTTCCTTTTTTTTGGTCCAATATTTTCTACTTTTTTCTTTCTATTCTTTTCTTTTCCTTTTTTTTTTTTTTTAGCTGAGGCAAGAGAAACTGTAACTGTGACACAACCTCTTACCTTCCCCCCCACTCTCTCTCTCTCTCTCTCTCTCTCTCTCTCTCTCTCTCTCTCTCTCTCTCTCTCTCTCTCTCTCTCTCTCTCTCTCTCTCAGCAAAGGTCTATGACACGAGTACTTTTCCTTTTCTCTGTCTTCCTCTCTTTCCTTCTTCTCCATCAAGTTCTTCCTCTTCTTCTTTCAGCTGAATCAAAAGGGAGGGCACTTGAAGCTCTAGGAATGAAACACGAGTACTCCTCCTCTCTGTCTCTCTGTAGCCAGTGTGGTGTGTTGCTCCCGGGATAAGAGTGTGCTGCTACCCTGCCTGTCTTTGCTGCCTCCCCTTAATCCATTCACTGCAACACCTCACAGTACTACACGCAACGAAATACCAATAAGCATCGACAAAAATAGTTAAAGTTGATTAAGCCAGAATGGTTAGGAATTAGGATAAGCCACACCAAATCGTTGAGAATGTTTTACTTTTTTCCTTTCTACACAAATTTTCTTCTATAACTTTTTAAGATTGTATTATGTGCCAGGCTTTCGTAAATATTTTGTAGCTTAAAAAAAGACATAACTACCTTGTTTTTTTGTTTTTTTTTTTTTCTCCTCTCTACTGTGTCTCCATGCAAACAGTTGTTACAGTGCTACGAAGGTTAAGGAAGGACGGCCATATCAGCAAAGGGTTAATTAATCAAGGGTGCTGAGACAAGACAAGGGTTATTGCTCCTTTCTCTCTCTCTCTCTCTCTCTCTCTCTCTCTCTCTCTCTCTCTCTCTCTCTCTCTCTCTCTCTGGATGCGGAAGTGTTGGAGGCCAGTAAAAGGGGTAAAGAAAAACATGATTAACAGACGGGTGAACAGACGGATGGAAAGAAAGACGATGGACAGGCAGGAAGGACGAACCGACAGACGGAAGGAAGGATGGACAGAGGAGGGTAAGGGAGCTAATTATACGCGGTAAGATTAACAAACACTTCGTTGCTTCTACAGTGATACAGCAGTCAGGAATAAATGGAGGCATTAAGAAGAAGAGGATGAATAATGATGATGATGATAATAATAATAATAATAATAATAATAATAATAATAATAAGAAGAAGAAGAAGAAGAAGAAGAAGAAGAAGAAGAAGAAGAAGAAGAAGAAGAAGAAGAAGAAGAAGAAGAAGAAGAAGAAGAAGAAGAAGAAGAAGAAGAAGAAGAAGAAGAAGAAGAAGAAGAAGAAGAAGAAGAAGAAGAAGAAGAAGAAGAAGAAGAAGAAGAAGAAGAAGAAGAAAGAATACAAATACATAAAATACTAAGAGGGACGTGTAACAAAACACTGACAATGAAAAGTGAAAGAGAGAGAGAGAGAGAGAGAGAGAGAGAGAGAGAGAGAGAGAGAGAGAGAGAGAGAGAGAGAGAGAGAGAGAGAGAGAGAGAGAGAGAGAGAGAGAGAGAGAGAGAGAGAGAGAGAGAACTATAAAACTTTTGCTGGAAACTTGGAAATGCATTCTGAAACGTCTCGGAGCCTTATCCCAACTTCATAACAGGCTGTAGCCAAATTAATGCGAGTTGTCAAGGGGTTTCAAGAGCGTATTTATAACCCTAATGATAGTTTAATAAGGTTTCTACACCATTAACGGGGAAAACTTGAATTGAAACTAGACTAATCATCTCTGTGGCCTTTGAAAATAGTGCCAGTACAAGGAAAAAAATAAATAAATAAGATCTATGGTGTTTTACAATAAGAGACTCGAGGAACTCATGGGCAAAGAAGACCGGTGGCGTCCTGATGGCAAGCACAGAGCGGGAGGAAGATGAAGACGAAACGCGGAAGCAGATGTGTTGTGAAAGGCGATCATGAAAGGAAGGCGAGAGGAACCCGAGCTGCTGATTATGAAATGAACAAAACACTTAAGAAAGACAAATGAGTATCTGGGCAGGGGAAGTGAAGCAACACCAGAGGAGGCTGAGGGGCGTGAGTGTGTGAGGTGGTGAGATAGGGGTGCAGTGGTAGGGAGGCCGAGGCGAACTATATGACATTCAGAGAGGATGCTGTAAGTGTGACAGGATATTTCGTCAGTGAGAAAGATGAGACTCTGAAGTGTACTAATGTAAACTGTTTCTCTTCTCTTCATAACATGCAGATAACAGTTATTCCTTATGAGTTTATTAGTAAAGAGTTTAATTATACATGCACTTATTTATTTATTTATTTTTTTTTATATTTTATCTGATGCTTCTCTTCTATTTATAATATGCAAAGTTATCCCATACGAGTTCATGAGTAAGAAGCTTAATTATATACATTTTTTTTTTTGTTCACTGGGTCGTATTAGTTTTCATTTAGTAATACAATGCTCGTTCACAGCTTCTCTTCTATTCATAACATGCAAAAAAACAGTCACCCTTACGAGTTTAAGACTAAAAAGTTTAATAATATGTATACTTTTTTTTAATTAATTGGTTCACATAACTTTTCATCTTAATATTTCGATTTAGTAACAAAATGCTCCACAAAACAGTTTCTCTACCATCCATAATATACAAACAGCAGTCGCCCCCACGAGTTTATGAGTAAAAAAAGCTTAATAATATACACTTATTTTTTTATTCACAAGTTCGTATTACTCTTCACATTACTATTTCAATTTAGTAGTTTAATGCCTTACTATTGCTTTCATTGCCGGTAAACCTTTTGCTTATTAGAAAGGCTGCCTACATTATCCATCTTGTTTGCCATTACACCATATTGTAAATAAATGTTCAAATGTTCAAATGTATTCACTTAACATCATATCTTTTTAACGTGATACGGTTTGATTACATGAGCAATGACTTGTATTCTTAAATGTTTTCTTCTCCCATCACCATTTCTGCAGAGGTCGAAGAGTTTACACGGGTTCCCATGGGTGTGTTTGGCCTGGGAGTGAAGCTGGTCCTTATCAAACCTACCACTGCAATCACGCACACGCCCTTGTAAACCCCGAGGACTGCCACTGGAGCCTGGTGCAAGTTATGAGCGAGATGAGACGCCGAAAAGTTTAAGATTATTAACTTCTTATTTACGCCACTCGATTTATCTATTCTCTCTCTCTCTCTCTCTCTCTCTCTCTCTCTCTCTCTCTCTCTCTCTCTCTCTCTCTCTCTCTCTCTCTCTCTCTCTCCAGATGTTCACAAGGACTCCATTTCCATGTATCCTCTTCTCTGACCTTGGCCCACACACTCTCACACACTCACACACACACACACACACACACACACACACACACACACACACACACACACACACCAGACACTTGCCACAACACTCCTTTCAAATATACATCACCGTTTCTGCCTTCATACATTCTCTCTCTCTCTCTCTCTCTCTCTCTCTCTCTCTCTCTCTCTCTCTCTCTCTCTCTCTCTCTCTCTCTCTCTCTCTCTCTCTCAACTGTCTTTGGTGCTTCTCTCTCCTTTCCTTTCATTACAGAAGTAGTAGCAGTAGTGGTGGTGATGGCAGCAGTATTGGTGGTGGTGGTAGCAGTAGTGGTGGTGATGGCAGCAGTAATAGTAGTGGTGGTGGTGGTGGTGGTGGTGGTGGTGGAAGCATCATCAACATCAGCACTGGAATCTTAAATATTTACCATACCTAACACCATTACCCAAGAGACAACTGCTGAGGGCGACACGAACACCCCACTAACACCACGCAGTCCACAGCTACACCACCCCTCACCCCTTCGCACTCCCTTACCCTCCCTCACCCCTTCACTATCCTAATCTCCCTCTTTTCTTCCCTTCCTCCTATCCTATTCCCTTTCCAAAACACTTCCTGCCACTCCCTCTCACCCGCCACCCTTCACTACCCTATCCTCTACCCATCACTCAATTCTAACCCTTTCCCTTCATGCCCCTATTTCTCCATTTCCCAGTCTCTCTACTCCCCATAAAACTGACATAACCTTTCCAAACACTTCTTTTCCCATCTCCTTCCTAGTCTCCCCCTCTCCCCTGGCTCTCTTCTTCCCATTACAGAGGAATTGTTTCATAGAAGGAGAGAGAGGAGAGGAAAAGGAAGCAATGGTTGGGGGAGGGGAAAAGGGCCACGTGCTTGTAATGTGTTGGGGATGGAATGCTGGGAGAGGGGAGAGGTAAAAAAAGGGGAGAAGTAGGAAAGGTGATGGGAAGGGAGATGGTGGGGAGGGAAGGGGAGTTGGTGGGGAGAGGAAGGGAAGTTGGGGATGAAGGAATATAAACACGTGCTTATCAAGACGACAAACAGCCGTGTCCTGTCAGTGAGAGAGAGAGAGAGAGAGAGAGAGAGAGAGAGAGAGAGAGAGAGAGAGAGAGAGAGAGAGAGAGAGAGAGAGAGAGAGAGAGAGAGAGAGAGAGAGAGAGAGAGAGAGAGAGAGAGAGAATCATTTACCTTTTTTCTAGATTGTATAATTTAGAGACAAGAGGAAAATAACTGAAGAGGAAAAAAAATTCTAGATTACGTGAAAAAGTAGTAGTAGTAGTAGTAGTAGTAGTAGTAGTAGTAGTAGTAGTAGTAGTAGTAGTAGTAGTAGTAGTAGTAGTAGTAGTAATCAGTTAGCTATCACTACCACCGTGACCCTCGAAAATCCCCTCCCCTTTACTGTCCCATCCCGTCACATCTGCACCTCCACCCCCATTTAATCTACAAGTCCACACACACTCTACAAGTCCACATACCACACACCACACCATCCCCCTACAAGTCCACCCCCCTGCTCTACAAGTCCATATACATCACTCACTCTAGAAGTCCACACACCACCTCCCTTATCCACCACCACCACCACCACCTCATCTGTGGCTTCCTCTAGTCTAGCGTCACCTCCCCACACTGATCCCCACGCCCTACTTACACACTACTTGGACTGGATGTGGAGGACGTGACTACCGACCCGTCCCCTCCCCCTGCCCCCTGCCCCCTCCTACAGGCTAGTGAAGATGTGCAGCATTGAGATAGTGAAGACTTGGAGAGCATTTACCTGGCGGACACTCAAGTATGTTATGTATTTGTGATGGCGCAGGTGTGGGGGCACGAGAAGGGTAGGGGGGAGGGAAGGGTAAGGATTAAGGAGAGGCGTGTGTGAGGGGAGGGATTGATGGTGGTGGTGGTGGTGGTGGTGGTGGTGGTGGTGGTTGGAATGAAGGTCTTGTTGTGAGTTTGTGAGGGGAAGTGTTAATATGTATGTAGGATAGTGTGTGTGTAGTGTGTGTGTGTGTGTGTGTGTGTGTGTGTGTGTGTGTGTGTGTGTGTGTGTGTGTGTGTGTGTGTGTGTGTGTGTGTGTGTGTGTGTGTGTGTGTGTGTGTGTGTGTGTGTGTGTGTGTGTGTGTGTGTGTGTGTGTGCGCGCGTCTCAATGAACCACGCCTTACAAATGTGTATGGATGAGATGATTATCCTTGTTGTGTACAGTCTGCCACATCATTAAACATCTAAATATCTACGAATACAAGTAACATCGCCAGTGCTGCGGTAGACAACATCTTTATTTCCCTTTGACGTTCAGGCAGAGAGACCTTGCCATTATCAAGAATCTGGGTAAAAAAAAAAAAAGCAGAAGATATACATATACGCCCGTAATTAAGCTATAAAGAGAGAGGTCGGGGACTGTGTTATTCATATTGCAGATCTGGTTCTCCATCAACTGCCCTATCTAAAAATATGGCGCGTATTCTGTGACGCTTTGCTCTTTCACACCATGATCATTTTCAAAAGGCCAACAGAGATGATAAGCCGGGTTTTCAAGACTGCTTTTCCTCTTAATAATGTAGAAAATTTTGTTTACCTGTCACTAGAACCGTAAAAGCACCCTTAAAAACCCACGTCACTTCAACTAGAGCCTTTTGAATGTAGCGGAGAAGTGTTTGATAATAAAGTCCTATATCTCTTAAATGTCTACGTGCAAACCTTTCTTTTACAGTGGCTAATGTCAACAAAGGGCGACTAGAGCAGTGACGGGGCTGAGAGACGGCAGATGATAGTGCGTGGTAGGTAGGCCCATATTCTGAAACTTCACTGCACCCCCACCACATTCAAGAGGGTCTAGTTGAAGCTACACGGCTTTTCAAGGGTATTTTCACGATCCTAGAGACAGATTAACAAGATTTCTACATTATTAACAGGAGAAGCAGTCTTTAGAACCTGGCTGATCATCTCCGTGGCCTTTGAAAACAGTCGTGGTGAGAGAGCAAGGCGTTACTGAATACGGATGTGAGCGGCGGCGACACACACTACCGCTGCGTCTGATGTGTGAGTGCCAGGGACAGACCACACACACACACACACACACACACACACACACACACACACACACACACACACACACACGCACACACACAATCCAGGCACTAGCAGCATTACGACCACTTAAGTTTTTTTCTTCGTTTCTTTCTTTCTTTATTTTTCTTTATTTTATTATTTTATTTTATTTTACTTATTTATTTTTTTCAGGCAAAGAAGGTACGTAAGTCAAGGACACAAATGAACGGGGAGGAGAGGCCGGCTAATTTATCGCTCACCCTCCCGCACTCCCCCTCCCCCTCCCGGCAAAAGAAAAAAAAAGTAGAGAAGAGAAATCTTGAAAAAAAAAAAAAAATTGTATTAGATAAATGAGTAAATAAATAAAAAAATAATAATAATATAAAAAGTATGGCCGAGAAAATAATACCAATAATAAATAAATAAATAAATAAATAAATAAATATCAGAAAACAAATATTTACACCTGACAAGATGACACGAGAGTAAGTGTGTGTGTGTGTGTGTGTGTGTGTGTGTGTGTGTGTGTGTGTGTGTGTGTGTGTGTGTGTGTGTGTGTGTGTGTGTGTGTGTATGACATAACACACAGCCGCTGCCACACGTGACCCGCCCCTCGATCAACACTATACCAATACCCCCACCCTCCCACCACCACCACCACCCCTACCCCATCACAGCCACATTCCAGTCTCACTCACGGGATCCGCCACCTACACCACGCTAACACCACTTTTTTTTCTTTCTTTTTCCTCCTTTTTGTGTCGAGATGGAGAGCCAAGGTCACCAAAATGAAAAATTATTATGATTAAAAAAACTTCCTTAACTGTGCTACGTAAAATTGTAAATAAAAATGAAGGGGGAAAAAAAAAACTTGCTTATTTGTGCTCCGTAAAACTGTCAAGTTCATAAACACGTGTCATGAACAGACTAAGGGTTAATTAATAATGCCTGACTGCCATCCTCTTCTGACACAAAGCGATGTATTCCCAAAACACCACGATATTTTCAACGCCAGTCCACAGTCGACATTAATTTGAGGCACACAACACCACACCGCACCGCACCACACCGCTGGTCCTGCTCGTAAATAAGCCATGGAAACAAGTGACGTCATGGCGTGGCATTAAAGTACTTTTTAAACCTTCCTCGGCAATAAAGTGGAATGGGTTGTTGCTGCTCCACCTCACCCTGCTTCCCCCTCCCCTCCCTCCCTCCCTCCCCACACACAAATAGGCCGGGGTGATGAGCACGCGGCCTGTGGTGTCCAGTGTCCTCAATGTGCCGGCCAGGTCCCCCGCCAGGAGACTGCCGGCATCCAGAACGCTTTGCTTCCTCACCACGACTGTTTTCAAAGGCCAAAGAGATGATTAGACGGGTTCTCAAGAGTGTTTCTCCTGTTCACAATGTAGAAATCATGTTAATCTGTCGCTAGAACCGTAAAAACACCCTAAAAAACCCGTGTAACTTCAACTATGGAGCCTTTTGAAAGTGGTGGAGGTGCGGCCAATGTTTCAGAATATAGTCAGTCCTTGGTGTGTATCGTGTATCGCGACACTATATATAGCAGAGTCTTTCAGAGTGTGGGGTTCCACTTCACCGAAATAGTAAGCGCTTTGAGGATTGAGCGATAACACCTCCTTGAACACTTTGACAATAGGGTGATCTTCAAGCACTTGGTGACGCAGCGAACGTGTCCAGGCATCAGCAGGGATCCTTCACCTGTCTTGTCATCACACACCTGCATCTTCACGCCCACCGCTCCTCCCCGAGACAAGAGGAAGTTTCATCTCCCAGAATCCGGTCTTGTAATTACTGCGAGCATCACCCAAGTGTGTAGTAACTGGCAGGCGTGAGGGGGCGGGGTGGGGGAAGGGTCCTGGGTGCCGCCTGGTCGCTGCCTCGCCGCCCTATCGCCATGAACGGGAGGCCCAGGGAGGACTCCAATTTCTCACAAAAAGCTGCACCATTATCCTATCAGTGGGCCGTGGTCAGCCTGCCCGCCCCGCCCCTGCCGCCTCCACCCCTCCCTTCATGGCCACTCTTAAGGATGAACTACAGCCCAGCCATGACCTGGCTCGGTCAAGGTCAGACCCAGAGGTCACGGTGTGTTACCTTTATTGATCACCGTGCGGCCACATGGAAGGTTTACATCAAAGCCAAAGTGTCAGAGGTCAGCCCAGTGACCCACACCGCTGCGCCGCCACCACGGCTCCGCCGCTGCTGCGATGCGGCGACCGCGGCCAGGCTGGCGGCGTGACACGAGTGCCAGCGTGCCAGCAGCACCACAACCTCGGCACAAAACAGGCCACAGGAAGGCTGCATACAAATGGCTGGGTGTCGACCGCTGCCTCACCCTGTAATCCACACGGCCTGCCCGCCCCTCCCCCACCACACCGGTACCGTGTCCTGCACTGCACACACATCCCTGCAGGCTTCCCCAACACGGGGATACGTTAAGCACCATGGCGAGCGGGGCAGCTCTCGGTGTTACAGGCCTGCCACAGTGGTGCCGCATCCTTGGTCCTCGCCCCCCCAACAAGCCCACCGCCGCATGCCACGTCTCAAACGAGGCGTTGTGAATGGCGTGAGTGAGATACCGCCACTGGTCAAGGGAAAGCCCCGAGGCTAAACAAGTACACGTCTTGGCGGGCAGCGTGGACGTGCGTGTGCGTGTGGCGGTGTGTGGCTGCACGCCTCATTAACAGTGGTGTGTATGCATGCATGCACGTGCTGGAAGATGCGCCATGTGCGTGCAAAGACACACGTACGTGTGTTCAGGTGAGTGTGAATGAACCAAGGGGCGACTTGGTGTCCTGGTGAGACCTTACACATGTCTTGGGACACAACTAATGGTGGTGGTGGTGGTGGTGGTGGTGGTGGTGGTGGTGGTGGTGTGATGACAGCGCGGCGTGACAATAATTAAAGGTTTATGCAGGTGTGGTATAGTGTGGTGTGCTGTGGTGTTGTGTGGTGTGGTGTGGTGTGGTGTGGCGGTGGTGTGCTTGTGTTCTGCTCTGCTGCCGCAGCAACAAGTGCCTGCCAGGCTGCCATTAAAGAGGCCGGAGTGCCATGTGAGTCACCCCCCTTCTCTCTCTCTCTCTCTCTCTCTCTCTCTCTCTCTCTCTCTCTCTCTCTCTCTCTCTCTCTCTCTCTCTCTCTCTCTCTCTCTCTCTCTCTCTCTCCCCTACACTACGTGCATGGGCAGCTCCACCACCACCACCAGCAACACCCCTCCCCAGCAAGGTCACAGTGAGCAGCGCCCCCCGCCTGGTGGTGGTGGTGGTGGTGAGGGCGCCTCCCTCAGCTCCCTCACATCACCGCCACCGGCTCCTCACCACCTCTGTATTGATCCCGTCAGTTTCCCCTCACCCAGCCACTCACTTTCCCTCACCCAGCACTTCACCCCTCACATAACACTCTCCCTCACCCACATAACCCCCTCCCCTCTCTCTCTCTCTCTCTCTCTCTCTCTCCCTCTCACCTGGCCCTCACACGTGCCCTCGCTCCGTTGTTTTCCGTCTCTTTACGCTTCTGTAGGTCCCCACATCCTCCTTCCTTCCTCTCCTTTCATCTCCTCCCTGCGCCAGTCCTTCCCTCCCCAGCTATTCACCGTCACACAATCCTCCCTCCCTCCCTCCCTTCCCTCACCTCCCTGCGTCACTACACATTTTTATCTCCCTGCCTGCCGTCACCACCCGTCTTAGGCTTGTTTTTTCTTTTCCCTTTCCCTCCTTCTCCCTTCCCGTTTTCCCTCCGGGGAGATAAACACGGGGAAGGGTCTGGCTGCTCACACAAACAAGGTACAGGCTGCCGCTGGTGCAACAACGCCTTCACCAGTCACTCCTATACTGTCACGCCCCGTCCCACCCCGCCCCGCCCCGCCCAGCCCAGCCCAGCCCAGCCCAGCCCAGCACATCCTAACCCTACCCAGTTCTTGTTTCCCCCGCAACACTATCACACGTCAGACATGCATTGGTGTGTGTGTGTATGTGTATATGTGTGTGTGTGTGTGTGTGTGTGTGTGTGTGTGTGTGTGTGTGTGTGTGTGTGTGTGTGTGTGTGTGTGTGTGTGTGTGTTTAGCCCATATTCTGAGACACTTCTGCGCCGGATCTCCACTACACATTCAAAAAACATTATGTAGATGAAATTACACGATTTTTTATATTTAGGATGTTTTTTTTATGGTTCTAGAGACAGATTAACAACATTTTTACATTATCAACAAAACAACACTCTTGAGAACCAGGCTAATCATCTGTAGCCTTTGAAAATAGTCGTGGAGAGAGAGAGAGAGAGAGAGAGAGAGAGAGAGAGAGAGAGAGAGAGAGAGAGAGAGAGAGAGAGAGAGAGAGAGAGAGAGAGAGAGAGAGCGTTTCTGAGTACGGGCGTATGAGTAAGTTTTCTACCCCACCTCCCCACACAATGTAAATACTCTACAAGCGGGGAAGCAG
>NC_087153.1:12907500-12912500 GCF_035594125.1 Scylla paramamosain
AATTAATCTATCTTTTTCTAAGCTAGCGTAACAGAGAATATGAACTTAAATTGAAGAAAAAAAAAATTGTAAGAAGTTATATAGGTCATTATGGGAAAAATCCGTGTGAGGCAGTTAAAGGGTTAAACATTCTTTACCCCCACCTGTCCTGTCCTGTGATGCCCTGACGATCCCAACAAAGCCCCGGGACTGACAGCTCAATTAAACCACAACACTCATTTCCACCGTGCTTAACGTTTTTCCTCGACCACAAGTCCCCTGAGCTGTCGGCAAATCTGCTTACAAAACCTCAGAACTGACAGACTACCGGCAGATGAAAGACCTCAGCAGTGACGGGAAACACCAAACACGGCGGCGGTGAGTGTGGCGGCTTCCTCAACTGTCTGTACCATGATTGTGCCGTGAATGGAAGAATGTGTGATTGGATAAGTGATATTTAATAGAAATCCTCAAAATTGACAGACTTCCCACCAGACAGTAGGAAACACTAAGCACGGCGGTGGTGAGTGGCGGCGGCTTCCTCAACTGGCTGTACCGTGAGTGGAAGAATGTGATTGGATAAGTGATATTTAGTAGAAAACCTCAAAATTGTGAGACTTCCCAGCAGATAAAAGGCCTCGAGAGTGACGGGGAGAGCACCAAACACGGCGGTGGTGAGTGTGGAGGCTTCCTCACCTGTCTGTGCCGTGAGGGAAAGAATGTGACTGGAAAAGTGATATCAAGTAAAACAAATAAATAAAAAAATATAAAAAATTGACAGACTACCAGCTGATAAAAGACCTCAGGTGTGACGGGAAGCACCAAACACGGCGGTGAGTGTGGCGGCTTGCTCACCTGTCTGTACCGTGACTGTGCCGTGAGTGAGGGACAGTCTTATTGGACAAGCGATATCTAATGGAAAACCTCAGAACTGACAGACTTCCCAGCATATAACAGACCTCAGGAATGACGAGAGGCACTAAACGCGGCGGTGAGTGTGGCGGCTTGCTCAACTCCTGCCCATGACTAAGTGGAGGACTGTGATTGGAGAAGTGTTATCCAATGAAATACTTGCCTATGATTGTACCTTGAGTGAACTGATTGACTGACTGATTAAAAAGAAAGGAAGGGCGGCGCAACATTGCGGTCATATGGCGCCGCTACAAAACTATCAAAGCAATTACGATGGTAGATTAAAATAGCGGTAGTAAAAACAACATTGTGGTAGAGTAAAGAAAAAAAAGAAGCGCTAAAGATGACAAGATATAAAATGAAATGGGATTAATCAACGAAGAAAGTGTGACTGAAGATGTCCTAATGCGCTATCTAATTAAAAACAACCCGATGTCTGTACCTTGAGTGGACAGTGTGATTGGGACACTGCTAGTAGTGCCACTTAACCCTTTCACTACTACCTGACATACCTTTCCTTAATTACTAATCCCGGAGACATCTTTCCTTGTTCTACAGCCGCCTCCAAACACTGTACTGGCTAGAAATTGCAAAATCTATTCCTTTTGCGTCACCTTCTCTCTTGTAGATGCTTATAAAGACTCTATGCATTGCTTCCAGTGCTGCGAATCGTTGCACACCGCACTGAATGACAACTAAAGCAGGAAATTAAGACAAGAGTGTTTAAAATGTGTAAAATGAAACAACAGAGAGAGAGAGAGAGAGAGAGAGAGAGAGAGAGAGAGAGAGAGAGAGAGAGAGAGAGAGAGAGAGAGATGAGGGAGTGCCGATACAAAGGCTACACTCCCGGCCAATAACTGAATTGAACCTGTCACGAGTTTAAACCCCGGCCGTCACTCCTTCCTCTTGCATCACTTTCCTAATACCTCAGTCCCTTCCCTGTCCGCCAGCATCTCTGCAGGGCCACGTGAAAAGATATCCTGGCAAAAGACACTGAAACGCTTTGCTCTCTCACCACCATTGTTTTTAAAAGGCCACAAAGATGACATGCCGGGTCCTCTAACGTGTTTCTCCTTTTAATAATGTAGAAATCTTGATAATCTGTCACTAGAAGCGTAAAAAAAAAAAAAACCCTTAAAAATCCGTATAATTTGAAATCTTGTTAATCTGTCACTAGAACCGTAAAAAATATCATTAAAAAACAGTGTAATTTCAACAAGAGCCTTGTGAGTGTAGTGGAGGTGCGGCGCTGAAGTGTTTCGGAATACGGGCCTTAAAGAGGGGTTCGATTCCCAGCCGACGTTAATTCCCTTTAACTTCTTAGTATCTTAGTCTCTTATCAGTTCACCAGCAGCTCCACAGAGTCTCGTGGGCAACGGGCCAAAACATCCTGGCACAAGACACACTAGGATTTTGAGAGGAGTTCGATCCCTTTGGACAAGTTTCCTATCTCAGTCCCTTACCAGTTCACCAGCAGCTCTACTGGGTCACGTGGGGTGCGAGGCAAAGTCATCCCGGTACGCGGCACACCAGGACTTGGAGAGAGTGACGCAGCAGTGAACGATGAGCGACAATACTGAGGCGGCGTGTGTGGTGGTGTGTGGTGGGTGTCGCAAGGCCGTGTGGCGGACCTGTCATCACGCCACACACCTCGCCACACAATGAAACTGCTTAATACTCGCCTTCCCGGATGATGCCCAATTTGCAGGCCTCTGTTTCCGCGGCTCCTATGCTGTGTGTCACTGGACGTCTTCTTCCTCATTGTTTATTCAAGGAGTCACGTGTCACGCCAACCAAGGCCGGGATTCTGAAACGCTCCGGCTTCTATGAATGTTCTCAAAGGCAACAGGGATTAGCATTGTGGTTCTTCGTTACTCTCTCTCTCTCTCTCTCTCTCTCTCTCTCTCTCTCTCTCTCTCTCTCTCTCTCTCTCTCTCTCTTATTGGTGATGTAACCCAGGATTCTGAAACGCTCCGGAGTCTCAAACTGTTCTTAAAACCAGTAAAGATCAGCAGTCTGGTTTTTTCGCCTTCTCATGTCTAGTTCTTTTTTTTCCCCTCATTAGTGACGCAGCATACTAGTTAACCTATCACTGGAGTCACGAAAACACCTTTGAAAACTTGTATAATTACCTGCTTGGCTCTCGTTTTTTTTTTTTTTTTTTCACTGGTGATGTAAAACAACCGTCAATCTATCAATGGAATCACAAAAAAAAAACAAAAAAAACATTTGATAAGTGGTTTTCATGGTTGTTTTTTCTTACTGGTGATGCAGAATACTCGAGAGAGAGAGAGAGAGAGAGAGAGAGAGAGAGAGAGAGAGAGAGAGAGAGAGAGAGAGAGAGAGAGAGAGAGAGAGAGAGAGAGAGAGAGAGAGAAACACCCTTGAAAACTTAAATAACGCCCACCAAAGTCTGAATCACCAGCTACAGCACAAATATCTGAAAGCTCCACTCCACACTCCTCGTAAACTTTGCCGGGGTATGACAGAAGGGCAGGATTTCATAAGAACACGTGGGAAGCAGCAATTTCCGATCATAGAGGGCTGAAGTGGACGTTTCCTCGAGCCCACACCAAAGGGAGACACCGCTGGACACTCCTGTATCACCGCACGTCCATCCATACGCAGGGAACCGTATCCGCAAACGTTTTGTCGTTCACCTTGACTCTTGAAAGGTTCTACCGAAAGCAAAGAAGGGAGGAAAGAAGAAAGCATGAAAGCAACGAAGGGAAAGAAAAGAAGAATGGCAGGGAGGAAATAATTTAGAAAGGAAAGGAGGGAGGATGAAAGGAACTAGGTGAGGAAGAAAAAGGAGAAAGGCAGGGAGGAAATAAATTAGAAAGAAAAGGAGGGAGGGAAGGAGGGAGGATGAAAGGAACACGGTGAGGAAGAAAAAGGAGAAAGGCAGGGAGGAAATAAATTAGAAAGGAAAGGAGGGAGAATGAAAGGAACAAGGGGAAAGGAGAAAAGGGAGAAAGGGAGGGAAGAAAGAAATTAGGAAGGCAAGAAAGGAGAGGGATGGAGGGAGGGAAGTATGTGTTGATGGAGAGGAGGAGAAACGAAGGAAGGGAGATAAAGGAGGGAAGGGAAGAAGAGGAGATGGAGGAGGAGGAAGAAGAGAAATGGTGTGTTCCAAGGTATTTTCATGATTCTAAACAAGGACTCTGTATGGTGAGGTGGGAATAGCACCCTTAAGCCTTTCGCACCTATTTAACACATCTTTCCTTAATTAACTAGCCACTGAGAGACATTTTTTTCTGGTTATGCTGGCTAAAAATTGCAAAAACCTATCCTTGTAATACTTTCCTTCTTGTGAACGCTTATAAAAAACTCATACAATTTTTTTTTTTTTTTTTTTTTTTGTGTTTTTTGTGTGTGTGTGTGTGTGTGTGTGTGTGTAAAGTCTGGTGAGAGGGCAGTGCTTCATGAGGGGTTATGGTGGCGTGACGCGTGACGGTGCAGCCAACCCAATGACACTCCACCAGCAGCACACAATGAGGGACCCGAGGACACAGGCTCTTGCGTCCATATTATTGAAGTCCCCCACTGAACCTTGTCGGGTAGCAAGTTGTAGCTCTTATTCAGTAACTTCTATGGGTGGTTGTTCCTTGCAGATTTGTAGAGGAAAGGGGAGATGTTTACTTTATAATGTGATCCTTTAGGGAAGCATACACGAAGCAACACACTGAGTCTTGTCTGGTGAAAAATTTTGGCACTTATTCAAAGCCTCCTACGGGTGACTATTCCTTGCAGATATGAAGTAAGAGAAATATTTACTTGTTAATCTGATCGATGAGCGATACAAACATGAATGAAGCAACCCACTGAACTTTACAGGAAAAAAATCAAGACGCTTATTCAGAAACTCTCTGGAGTGTTTGTTCCTTGCAGATTTGAAGAGGAAAAAGGTAATATTTACTTGATAATCTGACCGTTTAGTGATGAAGACATAAAGCGACCCACTGAACTTTGGTGGAAAAAATAAGACGCTTATTCGGAAACTCCTACGGGTGTTTGTTGACGGCAGATTTGATGGAGAAATATTCACTGGATAATCTTCTGACCGTTGAGTGATGCTGACATCCGCGCCAATGAACTCTGTCTGGTGG
>NC_087153.1:12917500-12922500 GCF_035594125.1 Scylla paramamosain
TCAATAGTAAACCCAGCAAACACCTCTTCGTTCCTCGGGTGGCAGCGAGGTTAAGCAAACAAAAACAGTGGAGAAGCGCAGAAAGAAAAGATCCACTGCTGACAACATCTGAACTTAGCAATCCCTTCTTTGCTCATCACTTGGCAAAAAACTTCTAGTACTGACCATCTCTCTACCTAGCAAACCATTACTCGTCCTTCTAGTGGCTGCGGGACAAAGCAAACAAAAGACTGTGGAAGAGCGAAAAAAAACCTAGTAGTGACCAGATCTCATCGTCCCCCTGGTGGCAACGGGAATCACTGATCGGGTCCCCTTCCACCACCACCACCACCACCGCCACCACCTGTTGCGGCCAGCTATCAGGGGGTTTCCCAGCACCCAAACACCAGCACAGCCCCACACCTCTGCTTCGTTAGGTTTTGTTTCACGCACGCTCACCATCGCTACCTTTACTCACGTCCCGCCGCCCACCTCAACCCATTCCACCCCTCCCCTCGCAGCCCCCGTCATGTGGGAGGTGTGTGTGTGGGGAGGGGGTAGCAGCAGCAGCAGCAGCATCCCGCTAACTGAAACGTGACCTTCCGTGCTTGTAATGGTGTGTGTGTGTGTGTGTGTTGTGTGTGTGTGTGTGTGTGTGTGTGTGTGTGGTGTGTGTGTGTGTGTGCACGACGACAGCAGTAACAGTAATAGCGTCTTCCTCTCACCTACTTTCCTACCACACACACACACACACACACACACATTACTTACCTATCTAACAAACCAACCAACTAACAATCTCTCTCTCTCTCTCTCTCTCTCTCCTCTCCTCTCTCTCCTCTCTCTCTCTCTCTCTCTCTCTCTCTCTCTCTCTCTCTCTCTCTCTCTCTAACAAACTATATACTCACTCACTATGACTAACAAAATTAATTACTGACTGACCAACAAGCTGCACACACACGCACTCATTCACTCACTAATTAACCATCTAACAAAGTAACTGATCGATTAACTAGTATACACACACTCACTAACCAACAAACAAACTAACAAACACACTCACTGCCTACCTACCAACCTAACCTAACAAACGAACGAACGAACGAACTAATCACTCTCACTCACTCACTAACTATCTACCGAACAAACAAACTAACCAACTAAACAAAAGCTGGACAAATAAAGATACCAAGAAAAGACCACAGATGTGTAACCTAGGCACTGCACACACACACACACACACACACACACACACACACACACACACACACACATTTATTTTTCCTCCACGTCCTTGTATAACCACATCCAGTTTTCTAGCATCCACTAATCCCCCACAACCGTTCTGGTGACGCCATTACCCCTCCCCCCCACCACCCCGCTGCTATAATCCCGCGCATCCACCACGTCTTCCGCCCACAGTCACCGTGCAGCCCCCGCGTCACGCCCCCCGTCCCCCGAGCCCTGTGTGCGCCGCCACCGGTGTGTCTGCAGATCAAAGATAACCCCGCGCACCCTGAACACTGTAATGGAGACTGGATAATGAACGGCACGGCTGGTAACGCAGGGGTGGCGGAGGGGGAGGGGGGAGGGGACATGGATGGGGACACGCAAATAAGATGACACGCACAAATGGAGGACATGGCCGTACACACACACACACACACACACACACACACACACACACACACACACACACACACACACACAGCTCGGCAGCACAGAGGTGGCCTTGGCACTGACTGCTGCCACGCGGGCCTGTGTGCACGCGCCTACAATACATCAAAGATAAACACTAACAAGGATACAAAACAATGTAAAGGTTAAGCACACACACACACACACACACACACACACACACACACACACACACACACACACACACACACACACACACACACACACACACACACACACAACTGGTTCTCAGAAGTAAGGGTAAAATGAGAGCAAAATATTCAATTATCAGGGTATTACTAGTCAACAAGGAGTTTTAAAAGACTATATACAAATCTATGAAAAGGGATGAAAGGTGGATACGTAAAGGTGGGTCGAGTTTTAAACAAGATCTGCCACGTGTGGGCCTGATGTCTTTTTTGCCAGCTTCCATTATTTTGTTAAGTTATGATAAAAATTATTCCTTGTGATGGGACTTGGGTATAAGCACTCCTACACCTGCGCACAAGAGGTGTGATCCGTGTTTGGTTGAAGAATTAGATACTACCCGTGTTTGCAATGCCTCCTGAATACCATGCATGTAATATCTTGTAATGAGGCACCATGAAGCATAAATCAGCACGCAACAGCACAGCCAAGCTCTTGACGTTACGCGGGAAACAAATCACCTCACATCCCACGGACTCAGTTATAAGATAGCGCATATCTCTACCGGCAAAGATATCAGGCAAAAGATATCACTGACTGACAGGTTGTGACAAACTGATTACTCTACCAATCACACAAGTCTCTGACAAACGGCAAGGCCAACGAAAGGGAAAACACACTCCCTTTTTTTCCCTATGTAACCTAATCTAACTTAACGTAACTTCACTTCAGTCACCTAACCTAACCTGACCAATCAATCACATCCATTACTGAAAGCGCTAACCAAAGGCAAGACAAGGGCACTTCATTTTTTTCCCTTATTGGTCTAAGTTAACCTAGCCTTACCTTCACCTTAGTCACCTGACATAACCTGACTTATCCACCACACTCACCACTCACAAACGGTAACAATAAAAAAAAAAAAGAAAAAGGGAGGCTAAGGACGCTCACTTTTCTTCCTTTCTGGTCTAACATAACCTCAATCACCAACCCTAACCTGTCACCAAGCATTCAGTCACACTTCCGTCAGTCCGTCATCCTGTCAGTTCTTCTGTACCTCCTCCTTCCAAGCATTTTTTTTTTTTTAGCCCCTAGCCATGTCAGTCCTTCCACACTTTTTTTTCTTCTCTAGTGTAATATACCTTATCACAAAACCTAACCTGACCTGCTGTCGTGCTTCTATGTTGCGCGATCTTGTTGCGTCCCTAAACCTCTAATATTGGCGTTTGTGGGTTCAAGGGAACGAATTTACTTATTTATTTATTTTTTTTTTACAAATTTTACGTCATCTGTATTATTTACCACTAAGCATTACGTCACACATTTTTTTAGTTCATCCCTACGTCAATCCTTCTACATTTTTCTTTTTTTCTCTGGTCCAATATAACTTGTCACCTAACCTAACCTGACTTAACCTCACCAAGCATTAGGTCACATTTTTGTCAGTTTCTCAACTTTCTTCACGGTTTAACATAATCTGTCACCTTATTCCACGTGGCACACTGTGTTACGTCTCACCTGTGTCATCCCCTCACTCTGTCCACGCCTCTGCTCTTCCCTCCTCCTGCTCTAAAAGCCTGTTCATATCAGGAAACACTGTTTGGAAACATTGTTCCCAAACTGTTTGGAAATAGTCTTTCACGCGTATGTTTCCCATCCAGAATGGGGATCAGTGTGTGTGTGTGTGTGTGTGTGTGTGTGTGTGTGTGTGTGTGTGTGTGTGTGTGTGTGTGTGTGTGTGTGTGTGTGTGTGTGTGTGTGCGTGCGTGCGCGCGCGGCGGTGACGATGAATTATTAGTGTTGCCAGATTGTTAATAATTTCTGGAGATCTGAAATCTTGATCTTTTGTCAGGATTTAAGAAATTAGTTATTGTAAAATCTTCTGAAATTTTAACCTGTGGGAGCCACCATTCATAAAAGCATTTCAAAGTCAGTTGTGGACACCCGAAGAAAACTGGTGAAACCTGCTCCATCTACTTTCTATCCGCCAGAAGCAAGTCACCATAAAAGGCTTCTTTTTCTAAAAAATTCCTCACCCATCTCTTTTTCTTTTTCTTGCCCTTCCATGAATTTAACAGTGTCAAATAAAATACAGGGGCTGCTGCACCAATCTCTACACTCATTGCAGGCAGGACGGCAACCGAGGTCTGGACAGGAAACATGGTTTGGAAACAGTTATCAAAGTTTTTGCACACTGTTTTTGCAAACACTTTGATAACTAATTTGAAACAGTTTCTCGGATATTGTTTGCCAAGAGTCTGCAAGCTGTTTGCAAACACTGTTTCCAAACAATGTTTACTGGTATGGACAGGCCTTAAGGCAACCTGACACTTTACATAACTTGACCTGTCACCAACCATCAAGTCACTCCATCGCCCTGTCCGTACATCTGCCTCTCCTGGTCACCGCACACTACTGACTCCCTCTTCTTCTGTCAGTTGTTATACATATCTACAGAGATTCTATAGGAAAGAAATATAAGGTCATTAAATTTAAGTGAATACAGGAACCTGTTTTGGTCATTTGTTATGTATGTGAAGACAGAGGCAAAGCACATTGATGACCAAGAGAGAGAGAGAGAGAGAGAGAGAGAGAGAGAGAGAGAGAGAGAGAGAGAGAGAGAGAGAGAGAGAGAGAGAGAGAGAGAGAGAGAGAGAGAGAGAGAGAGAGAGAGAGAGAGAGAGAGAGAGAGAGAGAGAGAGAGAGAGAGAGAGAGAGAGAGAGAGAGAGAGAGAGAGAGAGAGAGAGAGAGAGAGAGAGAAAAGCATATATGTATATATGCATATTAAACAGTATTTCTAAGTACTTTCTACGTTATCTCACCCGTATTCTGTCCACCTCTCTAATGCAGGAGTTAACCAATATTCTCAATCGTTTATCCCTCTTTCTGGTAAACTCTGGAACTCCCTGCCTGCTTCTGTATTCCCTCCTTCCTACGACTTGAACTCTTTCACGCGGGAGATTTCAAGACGCATCCTGCAGTTTTGGTTGACACTTTTGACCTTTCTTTTGGGACTGGTACTCAGTGGGCCTCTTTCATCGCTCTTTTTGTTGTCCTTGGCCAGTGCCCCCTTGCATAAAAAAAGCATAAAGGTGAGAATACCTACTGTGGGAGACGACGAAGAAATCCCTGCTGGAGAGAGAGAGAGAGAGAGAGAGAGAGAGAGAGAGAGAGAGAGAGAGAGAGAGAGAGAGAG
>NC_087153.1:12925000-13080000 GCF_035594125.1 Scylla paramamosain
CCAGAGCAACTGAAGCAGAAGCAGAAGCAGCAACAGCAACAGCAACAGCACTAGTCACAACAGGAGTGGCTGTAATACAAGTAGCAACAACATCTGTACTGAGCCCTCACATCTTCCTAAAGGCGGGCTAGTTTCACCACTCCCGGAACAGACTGGCATCTCCGTCCATTGAGACACAGCATTAACCCATCACACAGCCAATACAATACAGGCAACACAAGGCCCTCGGCAGCCCATAATAGGTAGCGGAGAGGGAGGGCGGGGAGGGTGCATGGAAAAGGGAAGGCGTCGGTGGAGAGCGGAAGGAAATGATTAATAAGGAGAAAACGCTTGCACCTCAAAGAATCCTGTACACACAAAAGAAGTCTGACGAGGCTATTTCCTGCTCCAGCGATAGTTGATTCATTCAGTCACTTGTCTGTACCACGCATGCTTGATCGTTACTTTCCATACAGCATGCTAATTGGATGTGACGCAATGGACGGGATGGTGAAACACAAGAAAAAGAAAGCAAGGACGAACAAGGCAGCGTACGGAATGAGATACAGACGGAAGAACTGTGACAGGAAGTGTGTGCATGAGGTTAGGAATTAGGAGGTAAAATTCAAACGAGGAAAAAAAAAAAAAAAAGAAAGAAAGAAAGAAAGGAAGAACGTGGCTAAGTATGGATTGAGAAATAGAAGGAAGAAATGCAACATGAAGACTGCGAGGTTAGTAACTGGCAGGAGATAAAATTCAAACGAGAAAAAGAAAAGAAACAAGGCTAAGTATGGATTGAGAAATAGAAGGAAGAAATGTAACATGCCTTGGAGAGAGGTGAGACATGGCAGGTGGTTAAATATAAACGAAAGAAAAAAAAAAGAAAGAAAGGAAGAACAAAAGATCAATGTTGTTAAATATAAACGAAAGAAAAAAAAAGAAAGAAAGGAAGAACAAAAGATCAATGTTGTAAAAAAAATAGGAAGAAAAAATACAACACAGATAACGGGGGTGCTCAGGAACGCAGAGGAGGAAAACCACACATGAAAAAGAAGAGGAGGAGGAGGAGAAAGACGAAGTATGAAGTAATAAACAGAAGAACTAGAGAAATACAAATAGGAAACAAAAAGAAAGACAGAACAAAGACACACACAAAGAAAGAGAATGAAGAAACACCACCAGGACAGCACGACACTAAGCTAAAGGTCCCAATCTATTGAGAAATCACACATCCACGAGAAGCAAGTATCATTGGTGTCACGTCAGGAGGGGACAAGTTATCCTGTCACTCCCTCCTCCTCCTCCTCCTACCCCTTCTCTTCCCCAGGCACTCATCATCCCGCCGCCTGCTGCCACTACTGCTCCGCGGATTAGCGCACCACAACACACTCCACGACGCAATAATCGTGACGCGTGGAGAACACCAGGTCGTGAGGGAGTCGTTGGGGGGTGGTTCCTCACTCACTCGCTCTCCTCAGACTCATGTTCACAATTATTTTCAAAGGCCACATATATGATTAGCCGGTTTCTCAAGGGTGTTTCTCCTGTTAATAATGTATAAATCTTATTAATCTACCACTAGAACCATAAAACATCCTTAAAAACACGTGTAAGTCCAGTAGAACCTTTTGAATGTATATTTAGAGGAGGTGCGGCGCTGAAGTGTCTCAGAATATTGTCCTTAGAGGTTTGAGGCATGGGTTTCCAAAGTATGACGAGTAAGATGTGGACATGGGGGAGTTTTTGCAAGGTGAAGCGAAGGAAGGAAGCGACTGGAAATGTGCATGGAAGTCTGGGAAGTGAGACAGTGAAGATAGCAGGCTGGAGATGGAGAGGTGAGAAGATAATAGATGGGGAAATATGGCCATAGAAGAAGAGAAAAGGCTGGAAATGAATACTGAAGAAAATAGATGAGGGGAATGGACATGGAAGAATAAGATAGACGGGAAATGAAAGTGGAGGAAGAGGATAGACAGGAAATGGATAGGGAAGAAGAAAATGGATGGGGAAATGGACATAGAAGAGGTCATGGAAGGAGTCTGTAGGGTGAAATGAACAAGAAAATAAACTGAAAATGAACAATAAAAAGTCTGAAAAAAAATCGAGACGAAAATGAAAGTTGGCTGGAAATTGCCATGGAGATCTGGAAATAAATAAATAAATAAATAAATAAAAAATAACGAATAAGAAATTAAACTAAAAACGGACACTGAAGATTTTGAAGGGTAAAACGAAGAAAGATGGCGTCTAGAATATTAACAAGGGAGGCCATGGAAAGTGAAACCAAAGATTGAACTGGCAGGAAACAGACAAGGGAGCGCATGGATGGTGAAACGAGGAAGGCGGCGGCGGCGGCGGCGGCTGGGGAGTGGAGGAGGGGAGGGGAGGGTGGGGATTCGACCGGAAAATGGTACACAACAACATGAAAAGTGAAAGGAAGACGGAAATCAGCTTGAAATTAATATAGAAAGTCTGGAAATTGAAACGAAGATGGTGAAACTGACTGGAGGAGACGAGCAAGGAAGAGTCTGACTGGAAGATGAGACGAAGGAAAGATGCTACGACGAATAAGACTTGAAAGGATCTGGAAGGTGAAACGAGGAAGAAAATGGACTGGGAACGAACACGGACAAATCTGGAGGCATGAAAGAATCCGAGAAAAAAAAAGAAAAAAAAAAAAAAAAAAAAAAACTTTTGGGACCGAAGGATATAATTTAATGTGCGCCTTTATTAATTAAGAAAGAAACCCAAGCAACGTGTGACACCAGGAGCCGCCATCACACACGCCTCCTCAAAGCCTTCCCCTCATTACTCCTGTCCTCCCCGGAGCCTCAAGCCACTCGTTCACTCTGTTTTCAATTTCCTCCGTTTTCTTTGCCGCAGCAGAAGCATTGTGGGGGAACCAAAGAGGGTGGGCGAGAAGGGTTGCCGCGCTGGACGACCGACCTCCTCCTGCCAGCCTTGAGTGATTCAGCCTCGCCCAGGACGTCCCCTTTACTCACGCTCAGGCTCATGCTCATGCTCCGGCCCCAATCCTCCTCCTCCTCCTCCTCCTCCTCCTCCTCCTCCTCCTCCTCCTCCTCCTCCTCCTCACACAAAATGACAATGACTACGACTCTCTCTCTCTCTCTCTCTCTCTCTCTCTCTCTCTCTCTCTCTCTCTCTCTCTCTCTCTCTCTCTCTCTCACACACACACACACACACACACACACACACACACACACACACACACACACACACACACACACACACACAGTTACCACAGCTGTTTTTTTTTTTTTTTCCCAAGGCCAGGAAGTCCCCACAGCCATGAGGCACCGAGCCACCACCGCCCTGGCATTACTCTCCATCCCCCGGCAACCCCCGCAGGATGCCAACTCATGTCGACTGCCTCTATCCACAACCACAACCACGACCTGGTGCTCTCAAAGCGCCTGAGTCACGGGGAAGGCAAAGACAAGACCACTGACTGGAGGGCTGGCTGAAGGCGAGGCCTTCACCTCTCCTGGTGCCTGCCTGCCTGCCTGCCTGCCTGCCTGCCTGCCTGCCACCACTGACGTGAAGGTCCTAGCCGCCTTCCGGCAGGCCTACGCGGCCAGGATGGGGTACGCGACACCACTACAATGGTCACTCACTTAAGCCCTATTTCCTCACTTCTGTCCACACCCCACACTACTGACCCCTTCGGGCGGCGGTGCGGCAAAGGCGCCCAAACACAGCACGCCACAGGGAAGCCCGGGTCACGTGCAGCACCTGGCCGCGCCACACTGGGGCGAGGCGCCGCGAGTACACACATGGAAATGAGCAGCTGAGGGGCACTGGTGTGATGAGTGAAAACAAACACCAAAACCCGCGGCTTTGTCCCGCGGCCGCCAGTTGGGCTGTGGGCCACTGCGGCCGAGGCACTCACTGCCATTATCTTCCCTACAGCCAACCTGCGTGTTCAAGTCCTGGTCAACAAAAATGTTCCTTACTGAGCTCACCGCAATGTTCCTATGCAGTGATGTTATAATTCCATGCAGCAATTAAAATATCGACATTATTTAACACAGAACGTAGCTGCCAACAGCTGCTCTGAATGACAGCTGTGAGTACAACACCATTCATTACATTGTTAGGCAGCCATTACTACCTGTCTATCCCACCACCCACTCCCTGCCCGCTGCTGACCAACACGCGTCCAGAGGTGGGTGTGAACAGGATGCATGGCCGTTCTGAGTACTTTGCAGGTAATTACAGGCAGTGAGGATGCATTTGGCCACATTTTCTTAGGTACTCGAGGGAGGAAGGGCAGCACCACCACCACCCGCATCGCCCACTACTATTCTCAACTTTTATATCGCTCACATTCCAACACAAAATATCACCAACATAACAAAGTCATCGAGAGGAGTAGCTGAGTAATATTATTATTATTATTATTATTATTATTATTATTATTATTATTATTATTATTCATTATTATTATTATCATTATTATTATTATTACTATGGATTCAACTGGATGCACTCCCAGCACAGTCTCCAGCGTTAAGTCCTGCACTCCCTTGCTCCTTAAGGCTCGCCATTTAGTGTCATGCTTGAATTCTTGAACGTTCTGAGCTCCCATGAGGACTATTTCCAGAGGCTACAGAGATCATTATCGTTAGTTTTCCTCGTGAAGATACCAGTGACTTCCACTACAGCCTGTCCAAAGTCGTAGTGAAACACGGAACGTTTGAGAATGTGGCTCAGGGTGTGCATACCTCCCACACCAGCAGGCGGCACAGTCACAAATGTTTGAGTAGTAGTAGTAGTAGTAGTAGTAGTAGTAGTAGTAGTAGTAGTAGTAGTAGTAGTAGTAGTAGTAGTAGTAGTAGTAGTAGTAGTAACAGTAGTAGTAGTAGTAGTAGTAGTAGTAGTAGTAGTAGTAGTAGTAGTAGTAGTAGTAGTAGTAGTAGTAGTTTTTATGTAAGAGGAAATTTGACGAAGGACAACAAAGCTAAAAAAAAATAATGAATAAATAGCTAAAAAAAGATTAAATAAATAAGAAAAAATAAAAGGAAGGAAGAGAAGCCGAGTAAAGGTGGCAGTCCCCCAAAAGTAAAGTAAAGAATAATCAAGAATCATGAAAAGTGTCTTGAAACAAACCTCCCTTTGAAAAGAGTTCAAGTCAAAGAAGCCACACCCTCCATCACGTACGTCACCACCACACACCATGCAGTCAGTCCGTCAATGGTCGGGAAAATAAGGTTAGAGGTGTTAACAAGATGACACAAGCACAAGCACAGTACATGGTGACCCAGTGCATGGTGACCGTACATGAACCGTGTCCTGAAACGCTTTGCTCTCCCACCACGACCATTCCCAAAGTCCACAGAGACGATTATCCGGATTCCCACGACTGTTTCTTCTTTTAACGATGTACAAATTTATTTACTCTGCCACTAGAACCATACAACACCCTTTGAAACCAGTATGGCTTCAACTACAGCCTTTGGAAAGTAGTGGTGTGGCGTCGAGGTACTTCAAAATATGGACCTACATCTGAGAAATGGCACGTGATCAGTGAAGAGGGAATAGAGTGGGACGCATCAGTGTGTCACCCTCTCATCCTCTCCCAACTCGTGGAGAAGAGCGCCACCCACTCACCCCTACCACCATCCCCAGGGACACCACTCAACCGTTCCTTCCCCTCCAGCGCTGCGTTGCGGGAGTCTTGATTTTGTAATGGGACTCCCTCGTGTGATTTTTAGCTCTTCTTACTTGACTATTCTGATTTTCATCTTTGTGTTCATTCTCTTTCTCTTATCTGCCAAAATTTACAGATTTCCTTCACGATTTTCAATATATGATATTAACAAAGAAAAGGTTCCAAGTGTATTTCCTTATCTGTCTTCCTGTTGCGTGAGGGGCGGAGGGCATGAAGCAGCTGCGGTGTGCACTGTAATCATCGTGACGACTTCACCTCCACTACTCCCAAAAGGGGTTTTTAAGGGTATTTTTATGGTTCCAGTGACAGAATCAACAAGATTTCTACATTATTAAAGGGAGAAACTTGTGAAACCGGCTAATCATCTTAGTTGTGGTCCTTGAAAACAGTCGCGGCGGGGGAGAGCAAAGTGTTTTTACGGATTTAATGACAGATCAACAAGGTTTCTACGTTATTAACAGGAGAAACATTTGAGAACCCGGCTAATCATCTCTGCTGTGCCCTTTGAAAACAGTCACGGTGAGAGAGCGGAGCGTTTCAGAACACGGGTCTGGCAGGACCTCCACGCGGCACCTAGGGGCAGCGGGGAGGAGGGATAACGGGGGCAACAGGGACGCGATAAGCAACAGCAACACCAAGTAACAGGATGGATGAGTCAGCCCCTCCCGCCTAAGGCGTCTTGTCTTATCAGGCGCCTTATCACGGCAGATAATAACCCCCGCCCCGCCTCCTGCGCAGAAAACACAAGGGGGGGTTGTGTAATGGAACCATTATCTTGCCAGGGTGGGAGAAAACACCTCCATCCAGCCATTCACCTCATCATCACTTCTTTCTTCCACGTCCCTCAACGGCTCATTACCGACGCCATTAATGAGGCTCACCATCTACTACCTACAACTCTCTCTCTCTCTCTCTCTCTCTCTCTCTCTCTCTCTCTCTCTCTCTCTCTCTCTCTCTCTCTCTCTCTCTCTCTCACCACGACTGTTTTCTAAGGCCACAACAAAGATGATTAGCCGGGTTCTCAAGACTGTTTCTTCTGTTAATATTACAGCAATCTTGTTAATTTGTCACTAATACCGTAAAAACATCCGTGAAAACATGTAACTACAACTATTAGAGCCTTTCTAAATAGTGGAAGTGTGGCGCAGAAGTGTTTCAGAATATGGTCCCTGTTGTTCAGAATATGCTCTCTCTCTCTCTCTCTCTCTCTCTCTCTCTCTCTCTCTCTCTCTCTCTCTCTCTCTCTCTCTCTCTCTCTCTCTCTCTCTCCCTGACCCCCATTCACATAATAAACACACTCAGACGCCCCTGTTCAGGCTCAGACGCGGCAGCAAGAGAGGCGACACACAGGGGAATAGAGTGCACAGGGCATGGCGAAGGACGCGGCCCCTGTACTGTCACCTTCGGGAGGAGGAGGAGGAGGAGGAGGAGGAGGAGGAGGAGGAGGAGGAGGAGGAGGAGGAGGAGGAGGAGGAGGAGGAGAAAACAAACATCAAGTCGACAGAATAGGAAGAGGAAGAGAAGGAGGAGGAGGAGGAGGAGGAGGAGGAGGAGGAGGAGGAGGAGGAGGAGGAGGAGGAGGAGGAAGAGGAGGAGGAAGCGGATTATAGAGCAATATGATGATGCAATAATACCACCAATAATACAACAGCAGCAGCAGCAGTAGTAGTAGTAGTAGTAGTAGTAGTAGTAGTAGTAGTAGTAGTAGTAGTAGTAGTAGTATTTTCTTTGGATATAGTTTTCATGCCCTTTACCGAACTTCCTAACACACATACGTACACACGAGAGAGAGAGAGAGAGAGAGAGAGAGAGAGAGAGAGAGAGAGAGAGAGAGAGAGAGAGAGAGAGAGAGAGAGAGAGAGAGAGAGAGAATAAGGTGTGCACAGGCTATCACTTCCTTCCTTCCCTTGCTTAGCCTACTTCAGAAATACACAGACAAGACGATACAGGAGTCCATCGCAGTGTGTGTAGTAATGCAGCAACCTGGCGGAGCACCTGCGATAACAATACATAACAATACAGTGTACACGAAGACAATACACGGAAATGAGTGACAAAATGGATTATTATTACTAAGTAGGTGCTAAATCACTTGATAGAGAGAGAGAGAGAGAGAGAGAGAGAGAGAGAGAGAGAGAGAGAGAGAGAGAGAGAGAGAGAGAGACGTATACACTGAAGGAAAAATTCTATATACAAAACACGTTAATTATTGTGAGAGAGAGAGAGAGAGAGAGAGAGAGAGAGAGAGAGAGAGAGAGAGAGAGAGAGAGAGAGAGAGAGAGAGAGAGAGAGAGAGAGAGAGAGAGAGAGAGAGAATTACGGATTCATGCGCACGCACGCACGCGCGCACGCACACACACACACACACACACACACACACACACACACACACACACACACTCTCTCTCTCAGACTAAGCGATACAGACAGACAGGCTGACAGGATGCCTGGAAACAAGATGACGGAAGGACTGCATAACAGGAGCACGTGGTATCGAGAGAGAGAGAGAGAGAGAGAGAGAGAGAGAGAGAGAGAGAGAGAGAGAGAGAGAGAGAGAGAGAGAGAGAGAGAGAGAGAGAGAGAGAGAGAGCTACAATAGATACATACATGACACAAAACCATCATCAGTCAGTGAGAATTTAACAGACAATAAATCCTGACGAAGGTAAATATGAGGGCAGCAGTATAACCCTGAGGAGGGGAGCCACCTGAGTATTTACACTGGAGGGCCGCTCACCACCACCGTCAGTAGTGTGGTGTAGGGGGGAGGGGCGGGAGGGGCGGGAGGGGAGGGACACAGTGTGGTTGGGGCAGAGGGTGAGGGGATCAGTTGGATATATGTAAACATGTCCACTGACCCTGCCTCCATGGCTGGTGCTCTGCTGGTCACCACCGGGCGAAGTGTTGAGTGTTGAGTGGTGGTGGTGGTGGTGGTGGTGGCGGTGAAGGGGGAGCCGCAGCCACGCCAGGGACACTACCACGGGGCACTACACGCACCACGGGCTACGGACCACTCGGGATTAACAGTTTGGGACAAGTGTCTCGGTGGAAGCTGGAGCACACTTTCTTATAGTCTCACTCTGTGCCGGGGCTTTCACCACTGCCTCACACGCGCCGCCTGGAACACTCCCGCCGTGACTCCCAGGATCCTGTATTCCCACCAAACCTTCCCTCCCTCTCCCCACGCCCCGGCAACCCGTTCCCGCCGACCAGGGAGGAGGCGGCGGCCCTGTACAAGGAGGTCCCCACACAAGTTGGTTCTCGGCACTGAGGTTTTCAAGTTCACAATTTCCTGCCACTCAAATGGACGGTGCCGGGCATTCCCAACCACACACCCCCAGTGACGCCACACCCCACGCCCCGAGCCACCTTCTGGACACGCAAGGCACCAGCAGCAGGAGTGGTGGAGGTGAGGGCAGCCGAGCACACATCCCACACTACGTACCGCCACCCTCGCCGCCTCTTTTTTCCTCTTAGCAACCTCCAGTCATTTCTGTTCTATTATTCACAGGTGGTGTCCATCGGTGGCCTGCGTCACCTGGCCCAACCCTCCTGTAGTCTGGCCACACCTGCACCCACACCACCAAGCCTCCAGCCAGTACCGCACCACACCAACCCTTCCGCACCACGCACCCTGCACCACGGATACGCACACCACGCCCAACGAGGTCTGTATTCTGAAACTCTCTGCTCTCTCACTACGACTGTTTTTAAATGTTTCAGAGATGATAAGCACGGTTTTCAAGTGTTTATCCTGTTAATAACGTAAAATTTTGTTAATCCGTCACTAGAACAGCAAAAACACCATTAAAAACCAGTGCCACTTCAACTAAAGCCTTATGAAAGTAGTGGAGCGATGCAGATGTGTTTTAGAATAAGGTCCTGAATACTACAGACACCAATGGATGGATCCCTTTCCCTGCGGCGGCGCTCGGCACTGTAGACTGAAAAGACAAGGGTGAGAGTCGCCGCCGTGGTATCTCTGCCGACGCTCACGCTATCATGTGCCTTTATCTTATCCCGAACCCCAAGATACCGCACACCTATGCACTCACATGTTTTGTGGGGGAATGACACACACACACACACACATGAGAGAGAGAGAGAGAGAGAGAGAGAGAGAGAGAGAGAGAGAGAGAGAGAGAGAGAGAGAGAGAGAGAGAGAGAGAGAGAGAGAGAGAGAGAGAGAGAGAGAGAGAGAGAGAGAGAGAGAGAGAGAGAGAGAGAGAGAGAGAGAGAGAGAGAGAGAATATTTCATGTGATGACAGCATCTTTTATCCTGCAACAAGAATATTAATAAATAAATTAAGCAGCAAATTAATCAATTAAACCATTAAGTCATTAGTTAATAAAGTGACCTTTGATAACAACGAGGAGTGTGTGACCCATGGCTTCACTACAAAAAATAAATAAATAAATAAAAATAGAAACAACTGGCAAATCTACACTAACTGTATAACTGTAACTCACACATAAATATTTACCAGATGGAAGCAGTGCATGACTTCAAATATTTACACAGCGCCACACACGCTGGCCAGGGTTTGGGAATAAAAGGGTCCCAGGGTAAGAAAGTTGCTCCACCTTGTAAAACTTATAACTTGAGGAAATTTAGGAGAAAAAAATCTTCCATCACTCCTCCTTTCAAAGTCAAGGATCTTGCAAACACAGTATATGCAAAAATGTGGTGTTCCAAAGTCATGCAGATGCTTGGGCTGCGTGGCTTAGCCAGACAGAGCACCAATAATGAGAATACTCAAGACAATGTGATGTGAGTTAATATGGAGGTAGAAGTGGAAGACATGCATTACAACAAAAGTTTATACAAAAAAAAAATTTGAGGTGCATATGCTACAGAAAAAATAGTTTGTCTTAGAATCTCATTCATAAAGGCATTTGTTTCTTTTAGTTAAAATGGCACATGTATATTTAGGTAATCCATTACAGACACACAGCCAAGACCAAAGTTACCACTCAACACAACCATAATAAGCAAAATAAAACCATAAACTTTTGCATAAAAATGCAAACCAAGGCCTGGCCTAGTAGCTATGAAGGTTAAGCAGAATGCCAAGCCACGCTGGCTTGGGATGGCTCTGTGAGGTGACCAGCAGCAATGCCTGGTTACATTACGGCTCCTCACCTTGCATCTCATCCCTCTCCCCTGCTGGCTGAACAGGGACTGCCACATACGCAGCAAATGACTCAAGCATTCACATTATTCAGGATGTGTTTGTGCCTTTCAATCACGGGGACTGGCAGCAAAATGCATTCACAGTTCTAGAAGAAGAACTGGCAAAGAAGCCTGCAAGCAAAAGCTAAGAATGTCTTAATCTCCTTCACAGGAACAGTTCTTGTTCATCTTGAGGCATCCAGGACAGCTCAGCTGGAGGGCAGCACTTTGTGTATTCACAAACCAAATCTGCCAGTCTTACACTTGGCACTGCATGTTCTGTTTATTACAGAGATTATAATCATCTAAGGTGATTTTCAAGCTTGAAAGCTTTGGCTGAGCATACTGGATCCAAAGCTTTGTGTCCCTTAAAAGACAAATGATGTTCCTCCTCATGTGATGTAGCCTTAATGATGCAATCATTATTTAATTTAGATCTCCTTAATTTCTCTACAATGTTGGGCAGCTTACAAGTCTTTCCCACTTTTTACTGTCATAGACAACATTACTCCTCTTCATGTCTTCCTCCACACACAATCTCAAGATCTTTTCAGTCTTCCCACTGATTTCCTAACTAGTATCTCCAACTCCAGCGCTCTTGTGAATACATGGCCCTCCTCCCTCCTTCTGACGTGCCCATGCCACCTCAGTCATCTCAAAACATTCATCACATCCTCCTCCACACCTTTCCATCACTTATGTTTTTGACATCCGAACTTCCCACCTCACATATCCCATGTCTCCCAACATTCTTAAGTTATTCCGTTTTATCATCCTCTCTGCATCTTTTGTTACTGGCCATGTCTCAGTAATGCACATCACTGGCCTCACACTTGCATGATAGCAATACATATACATATGTGTATGAGTATATATCTAGCCATCTAGCCATTTCTACAGGACTAAATTAGCCATATACACAAATAAAATTCAAATTCATCTCAACCCCTGGGCTTCTACTAAGAGTGAGGACAAATTCTCACTGACCAACTGTGCACATGGGTCAGTTACACACACATGTCCAGGTCTCTCCCATCAGCACAGTTGGCCTATGCATCCATCTCTGGAAATTTTTATAAGTCTAGAAGAGGTTTCATATGCTGATATCCTTCATACTCATTTTTTTTTTTTTTTTTATGTAGGAAGGATACTGGCCAAGGGCAACAAAAATCTAATAAAAAAAAAAAAGCCCACTGAAATGCCAGTCCCATAAAAGGGTCAAAGCAGTGGTCAAAAATTGGTGGATAAGTGTCTTGAAACCTCCCTCTTGAAGGAATTCAAGTCATAGGAAGGTTTTTTTTTTTTTTTTTTTTCAAGGGAGCATTACATGAATGGTGTCATAAAATCATCATTCCAGTACATGATGAGAAAACATTGGCAGCAAAAAATAAGTTAACACTAGAATAAGTGCTGTAGATTCTGAAGTATAAAACTATCCTTAGCTACACTTATTTGTAAAAACACTTCATCTAAATGTTATCAGGTAAGTGGAATGGATTTCATAAATGAGGACGGCATAGTTCAACGTGCAGAAGGAAAACAAAAGAATTTCAAGAAATATTAAAAAATCAGAGTGGCTGCAAACACGCTGACATACTAAGTGGTCCAACAAGTGTGCAAGATGATGAAGACAGTTGGAGATAAGGCCGCCCTGCCACCAAGACAACCTTAAGAGGAAAACAGTCCTAAAGAGACAGCACAGGATGAGGCTTTACCAACTAAAGCTTTATTCATGGTTCATTCTATATGGCAGTGAGTACTCCTTGGTACAGGCATGACAGACTGGAATGATGATTTTATGACACCATTCATGTAATGCTCCCTTGAAAAAAAAAAAAAAAAATAATAATAATAATAACAATAATAAATAAATTCATTCATTCATTCAAAATATTAAGCAGTTACCTCTTGTAAAAATAATGAGTTTGTTAAATTCCACTCATGTAAGTTTTGTAGTCCTTGGCACAAAATATTAGCTGTGCCAAGTATGTTTACATGATGGAAACATGCTTTCAATAGAATGAGAAAATCAGTCGGACAAATGGTGAACAGGGAGTATACATGCAGCTTGTGTTATCCTGCACAGTCAAAATTTTATCAGGTACAAAAGTACTTCATGCTGGTGGGCAGAAAAAGAGCAGCTTGCCTGACTTCTAGCCATATCATTAAATGAAAGCCAACAGGTAAAAAATTAAATCATTAACTGATAATTATTTTCTTTGCAAATGTGTACTGTATTACATACAGTACACATTTGCTGAAGCCAAGACACACATCACAGGCCCGCTGTACATAACAGGAGGAGTAATCTTTTTTTAAAAACTGTACTTGAAGCAAATAAGCTTCAAAATGTGTGACTGGAGAATATACTACACACTCAAATAAAAATATTGTTGATTAGGAACCAATAATATGGGTTTTATTACAATTCCCAATTTTTTTTAATACCATTTTGTACATGATGGTTCCATCACAACTAAAACTATGCTCATGCTACATGTTTGTTGTAAGTACCTGAACTGTGTCAGTAGCTATTGGGAAGGCTGACAAATAAGGCACATGCCATCGTTGGTTTTTCTCAAACTAAACAATACATACATGCGTACCTATTCAAACCTGAAATCCGACACTCTAAGTAATCACTGCAGGTTTACAGTGAGTCCAGCTAGAGTGAAATGAGCAAAGAAACTTCAGATTTAAATAATATACAGGCAGAAGTATGGCAGATGTAACCAAAGGAAATGCCAATGACATGGGGATGAGCAACAAAGTGTTCAGTATGCTGTCACTGCATCCTTTGGTAGTACAACCTGACTAACCAATATTATCATTTCCTACACCTTACTTGCCACCTTCTTCCCTGAATGTCAATCACTGCACAGGCTGAAGCCTGAACCTCTCGTGCAAGACCCAGCATGAGCGCAACTCACAAGCACTGCATCTCAACACCTGTATTTTAAGGACTATGATTCCTGATTGATATCAGGTATGTTGTATTACTGTTTTGCTGGTGTAAATTTGGCATGTAGTACATTACTATTACTAGAGAGTGGGCCTTTCATTCATCTTTTTTGTCTTGGCTAATGTCCCTGATGCATAAAAAAAAAAACATAAAAGTACATCTGCCCTACCAGCACTCACCACACATGATATGCAGCCACATGCACCACCTTCGTTTTGAGCAATACAACTAAATCTTATGCATGCATATTTTGTTTGTCACCCACATGATCGATGCTTCTTTACAACAATTATTAATAAATCTAATTGTTCTGAATCTTCCAAACACAATCTATATCCATTTTTAAATAAAAGAATACAAACAATAATGACTTGTCTCTTTATTGACTTTCAGGAATCTTAAGTGTCACCAGGATCTTCATCCTCAGCTGCCCCATCTTTCACCTGGCTGTCAGTGCCTAGGTCTCTTGAACCACATTCTGATTTTCACCACAATAACATTGCCAATGGAGATTTATACTGATGTTCTACCTCTCTTTACCTTAAACTTCACCACAGAGATATAGCATCATGTTTAAAGGCTGTGCTAATCCATTATTCTTTCACTGACACTTTCTCCATTTTTGCTTTGACCTCACCCACCAGCTACATACTTTTATTCTACAGACATGCAACACTTCATGAAAGAAGATGTATCTATGAATTAAGTTGTTTTAAGCAGCCCTCATACACAAGACTACATTTGTTCATCATTTCTTTATGTACTAGATGAAATCATAATTGAGGTACATATAATTACAATAGCTGCTGTGATTCACTTCACACAACACTGTTCAAAAGGCGATGGAAAGTCAAGACATGGGAGACATCTGCCATAACATGGACTGAAGCAACTACAGGATTTTAACAAATGAACTATGACTGAGCATATTATCATACTGCAGTTTTATATACTACATAGCACCTGGGTGTAACTATCCCCTTGTCCCAGATCTCAACATCTGAAACAGTATTTCTAACCCCATCTTCAGCAGTCAGAAATCAATAACAACACAATAGAACCTTAAGATTATCCCCACAGGCTGCCTTGGCCTGACACTGCACAATGTAAATGTATCATGGTATTTGGCTTAGGAGGAGCAATTCTCTGTAGTTTTCCCAAAAATCTTCTCACTTTTGTCCACTTTCCTCACTTTGAATCAAATGCACCTCTCTAGTTTGTTTCTAAGTTTCCACAAAAGGATTGTCTGTGATAATTTTCCCAAAACCAGGTTGAGGAGGATTTAGGATATGTAGAACAGTGAAAAGAAGAGAAGACAAAGCCAATAATAAAAAGTAGTGTGAGAGGAAGAGACAGCCAATGAGGCCAGTGCCACATCAGCCAGACTATCTCCTTTCTGGCTCCAGCTTTAACTTCCAAGGAGGTTCAAGAAGGTTTAGGGTGTTGATGTAAATTGGTTTGCCTGAACCTCAGGTAGCAAGTCCTGGAGGCAGTCCTTCAGATCCTCCACTTTCCTCTCAAGCTCTCCCATCCTATTTTGGTCCTCTTGTCCTACAGACAGTGGCTCTGCCTTCCTCACTTTCTCCTGTGGGTCCAAATCTATCAGGTTTATACCACCAGTTGCCATGATGCTAATTTCCCTTATTGTAGGTTCAAATCCTTAATCCCCCTTGTAACAAAAGTGCTAAAACATAAACAAAACACAAATGATGTATTGTTGATGTGAAGGATTTGTGGCTCAAGACAGCATATCATGACTTCTCTGTGTCTGTGCAGACTGACCACTCTTGTGGCACAGTACACTGCACCAGCTAACCAACTACAAGAATCCACTGCAGGCTCACCTCTTTGGTATCTTTAGGCGCGGCATGTTTGTTTTTGTGCTCCACCAACAGTTTTCATTGGCCCCTACTGAGATAAACTGCCGTCTCACAACATAGTTAGATTTGACTGTCTTCCCTTGCCTCTTGCATTTTCCATCAATTACTTTTATTTCATGTGTCTCTTGGGGATGAGGTTGAGTTGTGACTAAGTTGAACAGTCTGGTTGTTGGATCCAAAACTCAACCCCCTCCCCCAAGTGTTATGCTGCCAAGAGTTTAATGCACAGCAGGTAGCACAACCTCATGCAGGTCTAGGGAGGGATACAGCACCCCATTTCAGGAGCTCCTTAGTGTTACATAGTTAAAAACTGGTGCACAGCAGGTGACATGAGTTTAGGTCAGTCTACACACAGCCCAAGTTAGTGTTTCAATCAAATCTGCTTCCCTCACCTTAAAATCCCACTTTCCCACAAGGCCCCTCAACTTTAACCACTGGGATGAAAATGTGTGTGTTGGGAAAACCCTTACATGGTATAAGCCTGAGTGATAAAAATGCAAAACTGTAGATACATTCTGGATTTCACTTAACAAGTCCCAAGTAAAGACAAAGGTTTCCTGGACACTCCCACACTCTGTCCCTCCACCACCACTCCCAACTCTCTCTCTCTCTCTCTCTCTCTCTCTCTCTCTCTCTCTCTCTCTCTCTCTCTCTCTCTCTCTCTCTCTCTCTCTCTCTCTCTCTCCAATTATTATTATTATTATTATTATCAGTATTATTGTTGTTGTTATTGTTAATATTTTTCATTATTATTATTATTTTCATTAATATACTATTTACTTCTCTCTCTCTCTCTCTTGCAATTTTTTATCCCCACCTCCCTTCTCTCTCCACTCCCTGCTCTATTTCCCTCCTTTACCATTCCTCAGTCGGTCTGTCCTTTCTCTCCCTACTTTACCTTCTCTCCTCACCATGTGACCTCACTTCCCCCTCTCCTCCTCCCTCCTTCCTCAGTGACCTGTTCTACCTCTAGCTTCCTTCCCTTATCACTTTTCTGCAGCCTCAACCTCTACTCCCTCTCTTCCTACCTTTTCTGTTTCTTTTATCTTCCTTATTTCTTTGACTGGTCTTAAGGAGCCCTTCTTTCTCCTTCTTGCCATTGTGTGTGTGTGTGTGTGTGTGTGTGTGTGATTCACTATGGTCATCTGCTGGTCACCCAGCCAGATATGGAAAGAGCTCAGAGTTCACAGTGACTGATCTTTGGGTAGGACTGAGACCACTGACACACCACACACTGGAACAGCGAGGTCACAACCCCTTGGGTTACATCCCGTACCTATTTGCTGCTAGGTGAACAGGGGCTACACATTAAGAAGCTTGCCCATTTGCCTCGCCACGCCTGGGATTCAAACCCAGGCCTTCTTGGTTGTGAGCCGAGCGTGCTAACCACTTCGCTACGTGTGTGTGTGTGTGTGTGTGTGTGTGTGTGTGTGTGTGTGTGTGTGTGTGTGTGTGTGTGTGTGTGTGTAATTGTTACAATCTTGGTGCTACACTTTTTATAACCTTACAGCATTTTTTTTTCAAGTGAGACAGATTTGTGGTATTTGCCTACTATACACAAACCATCACATAAACACAGAGGCATTTCCTTTTCTCATACAAATTAGGGCTTAAGAAGCACAAAGTTGAGGCAGCTTGGCAACAAGCTATAAAGGTTCCATCACAATTACATAAAGATGTGCTACCTCTGAACTAGTTCTCAGAAAACTGCAAAGTAACTAAGTGTCTATCTACCTATCTATCTATCTATAACCAGTTCTTGTTACTAAGAACTCCCTTAGGGGAATGGCTGTAACAAATGAGTCTGTACTAATATATACTTGTCCTAGCATGCTTTCACCCTCTCATTCTTCTCTTATCCCTTTGTCTCCAAATCATTAACTACCATGTTATTCTTAATTATGGTTTGAAGTGTTTGCTCTTCCTGATCATTTTTGGTCTGCTTTGTTCTTTGAGAATTACTAATGTGCTGCAATGATGTACATCTATATAACATTATCAATCAACTCCACAAAGGATTGAATTTCTTCATGCTGATCAAATTTCATTGTTATAATGTGATGTGGCCATGTATTGCAATACTGAGTCAAAAAGAAACATTCAGTGTAACCTCCCTAAGTAAGATTACTAATAAAGGTAATAATAAATCAGTACAAGTAAAACGTGAAATGTGAACCATGGGTGACATGACAGCAAGCCAAGCACTGCATGGGATGGACTGGAATCCGTTTTGCTTGTGTTTCATGTAATTTCATATCAAATTTTGACCTAATGATTAATTTTCTTCCATCATAGAGGTTTCTCCTAGAAATGTCACATGTGATAGTACAGCAAAAAGTAGTGCTAATATTGATGTCTAATCAATGAAATAAAACTTTTTTTTCTCTTATCTTTAAGAAGGAGACATGTCACAAACTGGCAAGATCAAGCTTCTACTGCAAGTGTCTCCAGCCAAACCTTGGCCCCACAGGTAGCTTACAGCCCCTCCACTGTTTCCAGCCACATCTCGGCCCACGTTGCCACCTCCCATTGTGTTCCCACCCCCAGCCACACCTTGAGTCACACCGCTGCCTGTGTGTTTCAAGCCACACCTCATCCTGCACTGGTGCCTTCCAGTGCGTTTTAAGCCACACCTCTGATCCCATGTGCTGTGAGCCACACCACAGGTCACACTGCCTCCCCCCACTGTATCCCGTGTTGTGCCCTGAGTCACATTGCCGCCTCCCACAGTGCTCCCAGCCACACCTCAGGTCACACCGGCACCTCCCAGCCACACTGTGAGGCCTGGGCCCCTCTTGCCCCTCCCCTGGTCAACTCTGGACTGCCGGGGCCGAGGCAGGACAGCACAGGCCGCCCCTCACTACACCGCCCTGCCTCGGCCTGCCTTGGGGGCGGCGTCCCACCCATGATTTATTGTTTTCTGAGCAACACTCGGAGACGCAGGCGAGGGCAGCACACACGAGGGTGGCTGGGACACGGCCCGCACCGCCGCCCAGCACACACAGCCCCACCACGGCCAGTCAACAAAGGCTGCCAGAAATAAGTCGCTTCGGTCCAGACTTTAAAACCCTTATGTTATTCAATACGACTTCTTGGGGATCCTCGCGTACCTACCTCATTTTGTGTCCTTATAAGTATCCAGTGTGTATGGATGAGGTTCCTCACTAGGATATTCCCGTGTACACCGTCATGGAGATAGAACGAGCACGGAAGCACAGTTAGCCCGGCGCAGCGCAGCCTCCCTCGCCCCCACCTCACTGACAACTGCCGCCATGTTGCTCCCTGACGCTGCGATCGAACTCCAGTGCGCGCTGAAGGCTGCCATCACTCCATCTCCGATCATTTCTCTTCAAGGAAACACCAACTGCACCCAAACAATTCATTCACCAAAATATCTAACACTAACACTGATACTGACGGAAGTATTTGTATTATTTCTAGTACACAAATTCTTCTTTCCCTGTTGAACTATAGTGTTTTAGGCTCGATAAAACTCCCTGATATTTTGAAAAGCATTATAAAATGTCATACTACCACTTGTTAAACTAAGTTGGTATTGAAGGATTTTTTAACGTCTTTTCTTTACAGCTTACTTATGCCATGGTAGATGTACAAAAAACAGCATTCGTCAACTCTTTAAGGCACGAACTTTTACAGCACTTTTACATCACATTGATTTGTATCATATATAATAACACACACACACACACACACACACACACACACTCATTACCCGATCCAAAGTCAATCCTTTAACAATACAAATTCATTTAAATACATATTTCAGAAATGATACGAGCATGGAATTATAATAATATAATTAAAGAAACAGCACCCACAGTTCTTGCGTGTCTGAAAATTTACCTCAATTCCAAAATAAATTCATTAGGGGGGAAGGGGGAAAGTGGCCGGAACCCTATCTTTCTTTAGCATACTGTGCCCTCAGCCATGCTATTTATTATCACTGTGGCCAAACTGTTACGAATTTTAAATAAACAATTACTTAATACTTACCATACAGGCAAATTTTGTGGAGAGAAAAGAAAACAAATTTTGAAAATTTGGATATAGAGAAAGAATTTTTTACTAGTATGAGAAGTGAGTTGCATATAAAAGAGATGTGTGAGATAATATCTCTATACAGAACTACTTCAAATTGTAAGAGTCATTAAAGAATATGCATGTGAAGTTTTAGGAAATTACCGAAGTCCCTCCTCGAAGATAGGCACATTTTCACAAAGTGTTCTATTATTCATTTCAGCATATACACAATGATTTCTTGTGTTACTTATTCATGGATGACTGTTTATAATTTGGAATACTAGTAGTTCTTTTATACAGAAAGAAAGACTGGTGTGGTTGACCTTGAGGTTGGCAAAGTAGTGTGCGGGGTCGCTTTCCCGAGTAACATTTATTATAATTTACTTATTTTACTATTTACTAATTAATTTATTTTATTTATTTACTTGTTTATGATGTGTTTATATGGTAAGACTTAAAATGGACTGCCTCACTCCATATTCCACAACGGGACTGCAATTAATTCACAAAGGCGTGCACTGCACATGGGTAAATCTCTCAACATGGACACGGCTTTGAGTCCTGAACATTCTTGTGTTTGTGCTTGCTTTGTGCAAGTAAAGAGATGTCATGGAAATTCTCTCTCTCTCTCTCTCTCTCTCTCGCTGATTTAATAACTGGTGTGAGCGGGAATGTTTACTAAATACCAGCCACACCAGTATCTTTGGTGAGGGGCGTCGCTTTAAAAAATAAATAAATAAAATATATATATATATATATATATATATATATATATATATATATATATATATATATATATATATATATATATATATATATATATATATATATATATATATATATATATATATATATATATATATATATATATATATATATATATATATATATATATATATATATATATATATATATTATATTTTTTTTTAATTATTATTTTTTTTCCATCCATGGGAAAAAAGCAATTTAGTAAATTTCTAACATTTACATATTATCCCATGTCCTTCCTACTAATTTAAATATACAATATTACTCTTACTAGTATATCTGCAGTTAAAAACGGTCAAACTAGATGATTAATTGACACCCACTTAGCAAGGTTGCTAAATACTACCAAATATCTTTATAAATGTATTTCTTAATGTATCTATTAAACATTATTTGTACAATCGAGGATATCTCCACTCATGTTTTAAGAATAAAATTATCCATATACATTTACAACAGAAAAGTATATTATCAACTTAAAGCTATTATTTGTTAATGCTTACACATAATCATTACATAAATCATGACACCATTTCTGAGATAGATACTTGATACAAGATAATAAATGATGATAATAATAATCTGAGAATACATACAGAACCAAAAACCAGATATTTCATCACAATTAGAAATAAGAATTTATTTTCTGAAAATGGCAATAACTTTGCCTACATATTTTTCTTTTACTTTTATTTCTAGCCAATCACAGAGCCTCAGATGTAAAAATTTTAATGCCCTGAAAACTATAAAAAACAAATAAATAAAATAAAACAAAATGTCACAAGTTATTCCTTTGATATCACTTATATCTACACACATTAACACCAATCATAGACTTGATATGAAAACAATTTCCAAAATATAACAAGGGTGTATAAAGCATGTGGACCCTTGCCTGTTGGTACGAGAGAGAGAGAGAGAGAGAGAGAGAGAGAGAGAGAGAGAGAGAGAGAGAGAGAGAGAGAGAGAGAGAGAGAGAGAGAGAGAGAGAGAGAGAGAGAGAGAGAGAGAGAGAGAGAGAGAGAGAGAGAGAGAGAGAGAGAGAGAGAGAGAGAGAGAGAGAGAGAGAGAGAGAGAGAGAGAGATGGCTGAGTAAGAAAGTACTCACAATACTAAGGCTTAACATCTCTGTGCTGCTGCCAAATGAGGAAACTCTTCTGAGCACCAACAACAGACCTGCCATTACAAAATGCATGTGGAGAAATGGGTCACAGGTGCTTTTCTATTCCATGAACACTGCAATGAGAACCTGAACTGGGAATAGTTCTGAGGACAGAGATGATGGTTAGTAGCAGTGGCTGAGTGGATGCCCTCACGCCTGGCACTGCCCACAAAAGTCAGCATCATACAGGAAACCATTAATATTTACAACCTGTCATAACTTGTATAAAATTCAGGAGCAAATAATAAAATAATAATACTTCAAGTACAACTACATTACAGTACTGTATTCATCCAACAGAAGAAATTATTTTATTTTTCTTAGTTTGCCAAAGATAACAACATACCATGCATTTTGTGCAAATATATAATTATTTCCCTCTATGCAGACATTCATGGCATTATTTTAATAATGAATCACATAAAACATTTCTTTTTATTTGACTTTCAGCCTTGTATGCAGAAATAAATATATAGATGGACCTAAATTGCTTGTCTAAACACTGTATCTCAGTCTTCATGGTTATTTCTCTTTGCAGAGGGGCAGTTGACCTAATATATATACACACAAATACAAAGACTGTTGACATTGTGTGATCCCTGTGACTGGTGCTGATTATTTTTTGAGCATTACCTGCTCAAAATATTTTACAAAAATCAACTTCTGAAGAATATACCTCATATGCAGACTAAATCCAATACACACTTGCAAGAGCTTTATAAAAAAAAAAATAAATAAAAATAAAAGTAAATAAATAAACAAAAAAATCTACAAAATTTCTGTGTCCAATCACAGACTTAGTACTAAATTACTGCAAAAGCAACATCTTTAGACAGGAGCCTCTTTCATATACTGGTCCAGTTCTGTGTCGAGAGCAGTCTTGGTCTTGCTCATGTATTCATCCAGCTGCTGGTCCAGCTCCTCTCGGGTGCAATTATCTGCAACCTTACCATTAGCTGCTGCACGTCCCCCTCGACTGCCTCTTCCTCCTCTGCCAATACGACCACCACGTCCCCTACCCCTGTGAGACATTTTTCTTATACAAGATAAAAAGAAACTGGGAAAAAAGTTGCAAAAACTAACTACAGAAAGATTCCTCCAAAACTACCAATAAAAACAAACATTTTAATAGATGAATTTATAACAGCTCCTACTGTACTTTTCATAAAGTATCCCCATGTTGAAAGCTGAGAAGATAGAAAGGTAGACTGCTCTAAAATTTACTAGTAAAGAGGATGAAAGCAAGATGATAATAGTTTTAATCTTGCAAAGGAAGAATACCAGTGAGTGATTGGAACACCACAGGCATGCAATTATGTAGAAAGTTTTGCCACAATTATGGAACAAATTTTCTCAAAACATGCCTTAAGATTTAAATTAAAATACATTTTGGGTCCTGGTTCCATATGGCTACCACTCCTGTACATGCATCAGCTGCAAAACCACATCTGCATCTCTCCACATTAGAGCCCAACAACAAAAACTGTTCATCCCTGGTACACCATAACAAACCTATCCTCTTTCCTGCATTTGATTTGATCAGCCCATCAAGCCAAATGTAGATGAACTTCCCAAAGAAGCCACAAGTCAAGCAGGCCAGATGCAGGTAACCCTCCAACAAGCCCTCCAGGCCAATTCACTGTTATGCATTCATAACTGCCTTCCATTCAGACCTATCAGGAGCAACCATTCTTGCTTGCTGTCTGTGGTGTAGTAAACTGAGGCTTGTAATGTCATGAGACTGGCTGATCAGAAACACCTTATTCATAAACAATTGGGGTCTTGTGAGAGATAAAGTAGAAAACTATAACACAAAACTCATCATCATTATCAGCAGCCTGTATAAGTTTACTGCAAAACAAAGAGCCTCTCTACACTGATGGGAGATAAAACCAGATAACAAGCAACATCAGCCTTGGTGAGGGGTCTATCATGTGAAGAGAGACAAGGCCAGATTGTCTCAACCTGGTCTGAGAGAGAGAGAGAGAGAGAGAGAGAGAGAGAGAGAGAGAGAGAGAGAGAGAGAGAGAGAGAGAGAGAGAGAGAGAGAGAGAGAGAGAGAGAGAGAGAGAGAGAGAGAGAGAGAGAGAGAGAGAGAGAGAGAGAGAGAGAGAGAGAGAAATCTGACTGGTTTCAGCAGCGAGCCCATTACACTGACCCTAGCACCAAAGGTGTATATATATATATATATATATATATATATATATATATATATATATATATATATATATATATATATATATATATATCAGTAAGTCAAAATAAAGTTCATGTCTAGGAATCTAAAAGTTTGTTTACCTGAAGCCGCCTCTGCCTTGTAATCCAATAGTGCTACGTCCACGAAGGTTGCCCCTCATTCCTCTGCCTGCAGGGTTGCCTCGCACTCCACGGCCACGCACAAATTTCCCTCCTCTTGCTCCTCGCAGGCCACGGAGACCGCTTCCTCCTCTACCTGCATAAACAAGCATATGATGAAAATATACTAGTTTTAAATGCTATAATATGCATGAAAATACATATCTTCTTATTCAAATATATACTAAACTGATATTTACCAAAGCACTTCCACAGCCAGAGCATTCCTACATCTCTTAGCCTCTCAAGAGAAGAGCACTGAGCCTCACTAAACACTTGTGTGAGGGTCAGATGCACAGCATACCTGGGTCTCCCCAGCTACACTATAACAAAATGTAGTCCAGCCCTACTGCCCACTGGCCCAACGAGTTTGAAAGAAACAACTTCCCTTGAGAAATACTTATATTTCTTCACTTAGCTCAACAATTATACAAGTTAGGCAAATTTTGTTTTCATCCACAGATGAAGCAGTGTTTGTTCAGCCATATCACTGTTTTCAACAGTTTTTATAGGGAGTAATTAGTGTTCATGGAGAAATAAAGAATTGTACTAGTTTGTTAAAAATCAAGGGGACTCTGTGTACCCTGGTATACAGATTCCTTGCCAACATTAACATCAGTGGATGTGCCATAAAATGTGGCACAACAGACAAGAGTGGGTGTTGTGGAATTTAGTCGTTTGATAGGGGCATGTAGAGAGATTAGATGGCATGATGATGCTATCTACAGCTTTGTTTATTTAAGGGATTACCAGTATTATACTCAATTATATCAAACTTTAACATAATGCATAAATCTATTATTTCTGTAGCCAAATCTTAAAGAGTGAAGCTAGTGGGCATGACAACTCAAGAAAAAATCAGCTCTCAAATGGTGCTGGTAATGGTAAACTTATGCAAGAGAGAGTAATGTTTCCCTCTGGCTGTTGTAGGTGCCACTATCAGGCTGAGGGGAAAAAAAATTTAACACTGAGTGGACCATCCTCCAAGCATATAGAGTCCTTCGTTTAATCAGAAAAGAATAGGACGCAAATATTGTGATAGTAATGAAAGCAGCAATTCTTGGTAAAAAGGCAGCAATGCATGCATGTATATCACTATTATATAAACTAGGTACTTGTAAACAGCAAAGCTGCAGAAACACTGTGAAGGGGAATACGTAACCGCAACTGTACTGCTTTGTAAACATTTGTCACAAAACATAATAGTAACGAGGCATGAAGGGCGCACTATGGAGAACTTATCCTCAAACCATCCCAGCTCTGCCAGCTGAATTACAGCAGTTTGCTGATAACTTTCAATGTTGAAAACAAAATTTTTTAAATCCAGATATTTTCAACAGGATTTATTGACCATCCACCTGAGTTGGCATTGAAGCTCTCACTAAACTGGCCTTCACTGCTGTGAAAATACAAGATAGGCAGTGACAAACTGATTGTTCTTACTAATATGGATGTTTCCATAATAGCAAAGTTTGAACCTAAACCCAAATGACTGCCAATACATAAATATTTCCCCCAACTCATACAAATCTTGGACAAAACAGTGAAGTACTGAATAAAAATGTGTCATAAAAATCAAGATACTATAATGAATATCTTATATAATTAAACATAATGTCTGTCTGTCTGTGTATGGGTGTGTCAGCTTTTCATGGAAAAACCATTGAACTGATTGTGATGAAATTTGGTATGGGGATTCCCCTTGATCCATAGGTTGTCTTAACTACTTCCAACCCAAAATCATTAGATTATTCAGGCAAATCTGTCATCATAACCCAATTCCTGATGGTGGCGCCAGGTATACCATAACCCATTTTTGATGGTGGCACCAAGCATTCATTGTTAACTTGGATTTTTGATGGTGGGAGGAGGTATAAATGAACCATTCATTGTCAGCTTGGAGTTGAATCTCAATTTTACCCAGGCAATGCCAGCTAATTCTGCTAATAATACATAAAATTCATAAACTCATTGTTGAGAGTACAAAATAAACCTGAAAACATGTCACAGAAATGGAAGACAGATTACGTACTTCTCATGGCAAAAGCTCCACGAGTACCCCTGAAGGTGGCTCCTCTGAAAGTGACTCCCCTGAAGGTGGCTCCACGGAAGGTGGGTCCTCTAAAGCCAGTAGCTCCTCGTAAGCCCCGCAGAGATCCTCGTCCTCTCATGCCAAGAGAGCTGCCCTCGTTGGGAACAGTAAGACGTCCTTGCACTGCCAGACGTTGCTTTACAGATATTGGTCGTTGGCCGTTCAGACGTTGCTCAACATTTGGCTGTGAAGTAACATTACTTGATAAAATCCATTCTGAAAAACTGTCAATATTTTGCTTCTTATCCTGTTTTATGTTAAATTTAGAATTTGAGTTATGAAATTCATAAGAAAATCTTCAATAATAATTTTGGTAATGAATAAAAGTATGAGGTAAGTACTACATGTGTTTGCTTGGAGACTGGAACTGCAGTCATGTTTGGAGAGAAAATAAACAAGCAAATATAAATAAATAAAAAATAAATAAATAACAATTATATGCTAATGCTGCTATAATAAGACCAACTACTGAGAAAACCTAACATACATGTAGTGTTGTTAATTAATTTCAATGTGTGTCTGGTATGAAACTAATGAATGTCAACATCAGATGGGAGACAAGGTGAAGATTATGGGGAGAGATGTGACATTGCTAAAAGTGGCTACAAGTATATGGATATAATTTTAGTTGACTGTCTGAAATATTGGCAGTGAAGAAGTAGGATTTAGAAATTTATTGTGGAGGTGCAGAATAACTGAGAATGGATATCCTGAGGCAGTACAGAGAAATATGTGAAGTGAACAGGATATGTGTGTGGATGTATAACCTTCAAGACTTGCCAAAAGTCTTCTACTTCCATATGGCAAAGTACTTCTTCACAGAGGCTGTAATGCCAAACAACTTTGAGAAAATTAATACAGCCTCTGCAGTTGAAGAGGTAATCCAGTAATAACTATTAACTTAGTCTGGCCATTACAGGTAATACAAAAAAATTCCTTAAACTTAATAGCAGGGCAATGATCCATTAAAAAAATAATAATAAATAAATAAGTAAAAAAAAAAAAATAAAATAAAAAATAATAATATTGAACGGTACTCCAGAGAATGTAGAAAATATATACAGAACAAGTATACATAATTCAGAGTCTCTTTTACTCATCTTTAAAGTCAAGAAAATCATGGTATCTATACACTTTCAACTATTATTCAGTATACAACCAAACCTTGTTTACAAGTACCTTCTTCAGCTTCAATGCTGCTACAACAGCTGGCCGACGCTCCATCTGTGCTGCTAGTCGCTGGTTCCGCCGAGATGCCTGAGCCTGCTGCCGCCTCTCCTCCAGTCCAGGGGCACCCTGGCCCTGGACCATGGGCTTCTCCTGACGCAGCACCGTGAATCTGTGGCAGGACCAGTCTGCCGGTCACTAGTGGGCCATGTCACCCGCCTGTGAGCTTATCCTCTTCCTGGGAGTTCTTCCTTGCCCTGAAGAAGCTCCAGTCCCCCCTCATGATGACCTCATTTTTGTTTGAAGTCATGAGCACCCACAGTGAGTCCCCATGCAACTAACAGCCCACTAAAGGTACCACTTTAACCTGCTTTAACCATTATACTTTTCCCAAAATGCTGGATTGCAGTATATTGTTAAATGTCTGATGGAGCCCTTTCCTCTAATGCAGCCTTCTAAGTGTAGGCACAAGTCTCTCCTCTTGCTGGCTTCTTCAGGATACAGCAGCTCCATTACAAACATGACTTGCTTCTGAAAGGCAACTTCTCTAACACCATCTTAAGTAAAATACCAAATAGCTTTTACTTCAACACCAATATTTTTTCCTCAAATCTACAAAAAAACAACACATTGTCTGCATATATAAACTTTTGAGTGGAATGGTATGAGCTACTGATGACAGAATTGAGTCATAGGTGATCCATTTTAGAAAATGTGAAACTGGCAACTTCAGAGGTATTTCCTGCACAAAATTAAAAAAAAGAATATGAATGAATTATTGACATACATATGTAAATACGTAAATAAATAAATAAATGAAAAATTTTAAAAAATTATCTAAATTTTGTTTAAACAAGCCAAAGAAACATTAAGAGAAACCTGTGGCATGAAAAGCTTAGTCTTTTCATTCTGCTCAAATTCCCTATAGTATTTCTTTAGTATGTCAACATGTGAACTTTATGGAACTTTAAGGGATAGTGGAATAAAATTATTTAACCATATATAGATAAATCTTTTCAGTCTATCTATATACAAATAACTTTGCTCCACCTGAATTCCTCATAATGCCTCTGCAGTGTCTCAAAATATGAACTTTCCAAATGTATAAGAGCAGTACTCATGGTAAATAAATATTTTTTCAAGGTCTCAATTGACAGACCAAGAAAATATGTCCCTATGATTCAATACTCTGTAAGGGTAAGGAAAAATGGATAGCTTAATGATGGGTACATAAAGACATCAGATTAAGAATAGACCATCAAATATAAGATTACAATGTAATGAATGGAATGTACATAATTTAGCAGCAAATATTTTAAAACAAAGAAAGAGCCTGAAAATACACTATATAATAATGTAAACCAAGAAACTTTCCAACACATTATACTGACAAATTCCTTGCCTCCCAGTGTATTTGGGCTATCAAATATCTGGATGATATCCAAAATCTGGGCCTTTAGCATCAGTGTTCCATTATGGACCAACCACTTCCCTGTGTCTTCCTTCAGTGATGCAGAGCAACAGGGTAAGGGAAGCAGTGCATTAAGTAAAAATGACTGATGATGGAGGTTTCAGATTAACTGCTGAGCTAGTGAAGGTCTCTCTAGTGAGGTAAGTGTTGGAATAACCACAGACTTCACTAACACAACTATACAGAAGCCAATGCCAGGACAACTGACTGAAAGAATTGGTTGTATATATGTATGAGAGGAGGCCAGGTCACCATGTTAAGTGTATAAATGCAGTCTAAACAAGGTCTATTCTAAATATAAGTATCATTGGAGCTAATGTAAGTTAGACAGCTTCAAAAGATATTCCTGATTCTTTATATAAGGGTTGGACAAGTTAGAGTCAATGAGTGGTGTAAACAGGCGATAATGATTTTGATTGTAGTTTAAGTTCACGGTAAATATGAGCTTAAATTGAAAAATATAGGTCTCCACTCCACAATAGTTAACTACTGTACTTGCCAATACTTTATGAGCTCCATCACTATGGTGAATTCATATGAGACCTTATTTGGCAGATTAAATATTGCTATGTGAAATCATGGGCAGGGTTACCTCCTACTATTCTCTTCATTTCACTATGAGGAAAAAAAGCACTATCCTCTAACTAACAAACTAGTGAATTATACAGAAAGAATAAACTCATGCTATAAATTTACAAAACAGATAAACTTTAGTGAGCCACACTACAAAAGCTAGAGAAAAATTAATGTGAACCACACGAGACGAGCGTATAAAATTCAAAACACCACTCTGCACCAAAATTTCCAAGTTATGTTTAAAAACTTTATATTATCACTACAGAAATTAAGACAACTTGAAATTTCTTGAGTCTCACAAGGACATGAGTGTCGTGCTACAGTGGGATACATTACAGATGTGACGTACAGTGCACAAACGGGAAAAAGGAAGTAATATAAGATAGTTTAGTCAAATGCTTACAAAATGCCTTTGGTAAAAATAAATTCTATTTGATATCATGAAGTGAGAGAAAAAAAAAGAGAGAAAGAGAGAGAGAGAGAGAGAGAGAGAGAGAGAGAGAGAGAGAGAGAGAGAGAGAGAGAGAGAGAGAGAGAGAGAGAGAGAGAGAGAGAGAGAGAGAGAGAGTCTTAAAAACACAAGGGAAGCAAATGATGTGAACTTCCAAAAGGTTGGCAAAGATTATTTCTTTGCCATCCCTTGTTGTGTTACACGAGAAAGAGCATAAGAGAAAGAAATACTATAGACTACCCATATGATTACAAAACTTATCAATTACTCTGTACTATCCACATCTAAAATCTATAAAAAAAATTCAAATAAATAAAAATAAAATAATTGAATAAAGAGGGGGATCCTAAATCCATTCCCTCATTACATCTCAAGTCTCCCCATTGTGAAATGAAGCATGTTGACAAGTCACTACAACTTGTAACACCTGCTCTATTCTGCTGCTCAATTTACAGGCAAAATATCATACATATCCAACTTCTCATTGCATGGCTTTGTGACAAAACTCACTTTTACTCAAATCATTGATAATGAAAAAACAAGAAATTTTACGGACCAAAACAAACCATCCAGTGAGAATGACTACTGTAATGCTATATAATTTTATTTTTCCCCTTAAAATTATTTGTAAGAGAAAAATATTACTAATAAACCATGATTTGACTTCTGTAGCCCAGGAAAAAGAGGATTCAAAACTATTCCTGGAGCAGCAGCTTGCATGCAGACGTAGTTAGACCAGCACCGTTCTTCACATCCATTGTCTTGCAAGCAAGACCAGCAGTTCTTCACATCAATCGTGTTGCAAGCAGGTGTGACTCATTGGACCTTCAGTGTTAGGTCAGTGATGTAGTGGTGGTGATTTTATTTATTATATATATATATATATAATATATATATATGTATTTTTTTTAAAGACAAACAGTGAATATCCTCTGTTTGCTTTAGTTTATCACCTTTGAAAGGGCTCCTCATTCAGACAATATGTGTACAATAGTGTTGTAAAAGCAGGATGAGGCACCTTGTCTTTCACCAGCCTGCTTATCAAGGCTTCATGGTGGATAGTGCCACTTTGGGAGGGGTGTCCTCTGCATTCCTGCACACACCCACTTGGGTAGAGGATTTGTCCAGTCAACCCCTGGAGTCCTGTACCCTAGAGCCTGTGTGTCTGTGGCCTGAAGCTGTTCTCTGAGTTTCATTTTTTAATAAATTATTACAAGTAAAATAATCCTTAATCAAAATTCATCAAAATAACTGGATAACATAAAGTAATCCAGTTTTTTATATAGATATATGTATCAATCTTCTGTTGATTGAAAGACTTTCAATATAAATAACACCTTTCCCCCCTGATCAGGTAGCTTTGGGAAATAGGCCAGGTATGAAAGACAAAAGGGACCATCAGCTTTCTTTTATAAGCCTGAAAAGGACCCTTATTTGTAGAGCTCCTCACCACACTGCCCACTTTCTTTAATAAGCTGTGCAGTGATGTGGGCTCAAACTACAGACAACTACACATACATATGGCCCAAACAGAGCTGAGATTATGTTGTATTATAAGTATTTAATAAATGAATGACACTGTTATAATGACTGACGAGGACTCATCTGGGAAACAGTCAGGGGGGCTTTCTTTCATAAGATGAAGGAGCACAAGTTATGGGCTGGTGGGGAGGGAAGGTCCTGCAGGTGCCTCATGGGCCAACTATCAAACAGCCATGACTCTCTCTCACCGGTCGTTCAGGGACATCCTGGTGGTTGATTTTAATATAATCTTCCCAACTGACATCTGAAACAAGATACAAATACATATTAAAATTTGAAATATAATTAGGCATGTTGGGTTAATATGGGTTAAGCTCACAATTACAAAAATGCAGTACTTATTTCAAAGCAGATGGAGCCTACAATAGGCACCAAAACACTGAAACTTTACACAGAATTACACAGGAGGAACAAATACCACAAGACCAATTGCTGATCCATGATGAGAGTAGCAGCTCAACTCTGTATTGCTTTACATATACTTTGTACTTTAAACTATGAGTGGGAGATCAGGACAATACAGCAATGTTCTGCCAAGTTCACTTCTCCCTTGAACAATGTGTCACCAAGGAAGAGTTATCAGGGAACAACATGTATCTTCCCCCCCAAAAAAAAAACAAGAATATAGAAAGTTTATAAGAAAGAATGAGGTTATTGGTGGTGGAGAATTGCAAAAAAAATTCTTGCAACAGCCCCATATACCATACCAGAATTTCATTACTCATAATCTTCTGCATCTTTGAACCATCCCTGAGAGCAACAGACACCTTGATACAACACTACTGTCACAAAGAGTACAACACAACATTCATCATTCTGTTGTACCTGTAGCTGCACAAGGTTACTGATTGGTAACTACTAAGGAAAACTTCCTTTGAGTGTGGTTCATGGTTTAACTTCCCTTGCCAACCTCACTACCTACTAATGTATTTATGATCAAGCCCTCTAGCATGCACGCATGCACGCACGCATGCATGCACACACACACACACACACACACACACACAGGACACTAGAGGACATGGAAAGAGGCTGAAGAGGAGTGCTTGTAGAAGAGACGTCAAAAAGTATAGTTTCCCATATAGAAGTATTGATGTATGGAACAGTCTGGATGAGGAGATAGTAAGTGCAGAAAGTAAACATGGATTCAAGGCTAAGTTGGATATTAAAAGATATGGAGATGGGACAGCACGAGCATAGCTCTTTTCCCATAAAGCACACACACACACACACACACACACACACACAAAATAAATAAATAAATAAATAAATAAATAAATACATAAATAAATAAAAAATAATAATAATGCCCAGGTAATATAGGTAACTACTGATAACTAGCTCCATTCTTGGGTGCATACATCATATATGTTATAAGGAACACAATTCCCCTTTTCCAACTCAGACCATTTTGCAATACCAACTCAGACCATCAACAACAACTTTATAGTACTTATAGCAAGTTTAATACATATATATGAACTGTCACATACAGCTCTTTTCTTCTCAAATCTTGTGACACTGTTGCTCACAGCTCATTTCCTGTCAAATCTTGTAACACTGTTGCTTTCAGCTCATTTCCTATCAAACTTTATGACATGGTCAGATTCAGCTAGTTTCTTTTCAGACCTTGTGACACAGTGGCATTCATCTTGTTTTCTGTCAAACCTTGTGACAGTGTCTTGTGTGAACCAATAAAAAGTTTCTTAGCAGGTGTCACACACTGTAGGTGAGTCACTAGTCAGCACTGGGTCTGCTGGGGCAGCATGGTTGACCTTTGTTTGGTGTACAGAAAGACAGTACTCCATGACATGTTACATATTGCTGATGAATTTATATTATAGTGTTCTGAGTTGCAAGGAAATATCTGTTTTTCAGGGATATATTTTTTTATTCTTGCAAATTGTCAATAATGAATATTATTACAAGAGGCACTGCTGTGTGATGGGTGCATGCAATGGCAGCAAAGAACATGCAGGAATGGTGTCACCAGGGAAGAATATGGGACAGTCATGGGAGAGGGGATGAACATCAAATGCTGTGTGATCCATGTAGCACTGAGGGCAGTGGGACTCCCGAGATTCCTACTGCAATCCCCTTAGATGACAGCATGACATCTGTCGACCCTGGGGAGATTAGTCCTACTCCTGTTAATGATCCCACACTCAGACCTATAGCTAGTAATGAAGACATCACATGTGAAAAAGTACCATCTTCTCAGAGAGGAAAGAATAAGCTGGTAGACATCCTGGGCTATGTATACACATGAAAAAGAAAAACAAGCACTGCTGTGCATTAGTGATGTGTTGTAAGGAATAAAAATATAAACTGCAGAGCTACAGAAAAAGAAACTGCTGGAAATTACATCAGAAGTCACAATCCTCATTGCCATCCCCCAGAAGCATGCCCAGCAATAACGAGTAAGGTTTCAGTAAAACAGAAAGCTGCAGAAGATGTCAGGTCAGCAGCAGACATCGCTGATGAGGTGTTATGTAGCAAAGTTGAGCCTAACAAGCCTCTGACTCCCTTACCTGCACCAGAAAATGTTGCCTGACAAGATCATAAGCACAGGACCACTCGACCCTGAACCCCCTGTAAGTTTTCAAAGAAGTCATGCTCATTCCTCAAAATTTCCTGTGGTACTACATTTCTGTTGGTGGCCAACACCTGCTATCTGTGACAGAACAACAACTAACATTTCTGTTGGTGGCCAACACCTGCTATCTGTGACAGAACAACAACTATCTCTACTACTAGCTGATGCAACTTTTTAAATAGTCCAATGCCACTTCACTCCAACTTTTTAGTATTAATACATTTGTACAAAGTGATAAAAATTTGAAACAAGTGCCACCACTGTTTGTACTGATATCTGGGGAAAGACGTAGAGATTACAAAAAGTTTTTTGCAAAGAATAAAAATTTTCTTGGTGGGGAACCGAAACTAAAGGAAATTACTACTGATTTTGAGGCAAGCATCTGGAATCCTCCCAGATGTTATAATTCAAGAATGAAGCTTTCATTGGGTGTAGGCAGTGCCTACAAGTACAGTAGCTCACACAAATGATACTGAAACACATAAATATCTCATGAAAGTCCTGGCATTGCCTAACATCCCTGAAGAGAATATTGAAGAACTCCTCGTTAGATTTTATGACTCTCAGGCGTTTGTATGTCTTCCAGACTACATATAAAAACACCTGGATCTATTCTGACATTTGGCCTCCCAGTGTGTGGTATGTATTTGGTAAAAGCATCCATACAAACAACAGTTTGAAAGGTTGGCTTAATAGGCTAAATAGGGAGGCACACAAAGGGCAACTCAGCTTTTACTTGCTCTTAATATTACTTAGTGACAAGGCCAAACTAGTAACTCTGCAAGTGCATTTCCTCTCAGATGGGAAGGCACCAAGAAGATAACGTATCAAATGCACAACACATCATGGTCAACTTGTTAAGCTTTGGGAGGAGCACAATGCTGCAAGCATGTTCCTGCCATATTGCAATGTGCACTTGATTAAAAGTAGTAGTTGTTTTTAGTAAACGTAAATTCATGTTTTAGTATACATGTTTTTGTTACTTTTGTTTTTAGCAATTAACTGAAGCTTACTCTACCGTGTAAATATGCACGCTTGAAGGTGATAGATTAAATTTATATTGTAATGTCTAGCAGGTGTTTCTTTGTACTGAATATACAATAGGCTGGTACGCAATGGTCCGACTTTGTCATGGGCCGAGTTGACAGGCATTCTTTGGCAAAGGCATCTCTACATGCTAGTTTGACTGCCTTATGACGCCCGCTGCTTCTCTATCATTGCACCACTGGCGGAAAGTCACTCCACAACTGAACTAGTTATACTAGTTCAATGTGAAAAAGCCCAGTTCCTTTAGTCAGCAAGCACTAACACGTCCTGCATCAGAAAAATGATGGGGTAAAAATAGTTCTGATGGCCGCCACCTCCCTCAGTGTCCTTCACCAACCACCGCCTTGCACAGCCTCCCGCCTCCCCTTCCACTAACACACCTCTTCTAGAGACTCACAGCAAATCGTATGAGTGAGAAACTCACCTTTGCTTTGAGGCTAGAGGCAACACTGGTAATAGTGTAATGGCTGGCCACTCTCCCCTCCTCGTCAACACTGGCGTGCCGCTCCCTGCAGTGGTGCCACCTGGCGTTCCCTCACCCCGCTATGATGTGCTCGGGTGCTCTCACCACCACAATCAAAGACCACAGAAATAATTTGTCGGATTTTCACGAATATTTCTCTTGTTGATAATGTAGAAATCTTGTTGATATGTCACTACAACCATAAAAAAAAAAACATCATGAAGAACCCATGTAACTTCAACTATAGAGCCTTTTGGAAGCAATAGAGGTGCGGCCTGAAGGGTTTCAAAATATAGTTCTAAGGCTACAATCTGCAACATTTGAAGCGTAAAATAAAAGAAAAAAATAGTTAGTCAATGTGGTATAAGAAAAGTAGTAACAACAATTATTACAAATTATCTTAAGATTATGCATTTCCATTCCTAGATTGTTGGTTCTGGGAAAGCTCATATTTATCAATTTAATGAATTAAGGAAGATATATGAATAGAGAAATTAAAAGAACAGTATAGCATACACACACACACACACACCGTTGAGAAGTGTACCTGACAGGTCTCGTTAGCGGGACGCCGCCGCTCTGTTTTCATCTCAAGTGAAGGGAACCACAATACACTTTTTTCGTATGTGAGTACCAGCATACCCTATTACTTGCGCTCCATTTAATTTCTATCCTGACATATCTCCCTTCTACTCCGTTCTTTCTTCGTTTACTGGTCAAGCAAGACGTTGTCTGTCACCGTCATTACCATACTCTTCTACATCTGGCCACTTGATTTATTTTTTTCACTTGTTTCAAAGAGGAGCTTGCTAAAAGAGGTTACGAAGCCCGTGACTCCAGCTCCAGATCAGCCCTACTGTCGATAAAGGTCGTGGGGTTAATGTCTGCACAATACATTCTTCAATCATGTTTCTGTCAATGGGATTTCCACTCTTGAAAATCATTTATTATTGTATCCGAAAGATAATTTAGTATTTATGTTCGAATCACAGAAGGTTAATTCCCTTGCATTTAACCTTGACCCCGGTTTGTGCATTTTTAATTATATTTTTTATTTATTTATTTATTTATTTATCTTTTTTTTTATTCAGCTTGACACTAAATTTACCTGAGTTTTTAAAGAGCTAACGGCACACAAACTATATATATATATATATATATATATATATATATATATATATATATATATATATATAATCATGAATGACTGTATCCTTTCAGAATCACTGTATCCAGGAGACAACTTGTATTCTTATACAGTTAATCTTGACCTGTTTGGATTTAGTTTTTCTTTTATATCCATATGTTACTATATCAGAGTTTATAAATAATTTACTACACAGTGAATTATTGCATATGTCCATATGTCACACTCCCACCCACCTGACCTATCCCTAAGGAACACACCTCATCACCATACTAAGTCTTTTGTCACTAATCACTCCCTGGTAAGACATTAATGTTGGTATTGCATTATCAACCATTATGATCGTGCATGTTTCCATCATGCCATCCTCACTCTCCTACAAGCTAATGGAAAAAGACGCAAGTTTTTTTGTTTTTTTTAGTTCTCCATGTGACATATCCTTGAATCCCTTTTTGACGAACTCTCTTTAGGGACTGGCACTCAGTGGTTTTCTTTTTTTTATTTTCTTTTTGGGGGCAGCCAGTGCCCTTCTTACAAAAAAAAAAAAAAAATGTTAACAATTTTGTTGTCCTTCACTAAAGTCCTTTGGATTTTAGTCAAGAAAATCTCTGACCGCAACACCCTCTTCACACTGACAACCCTCCTCATCAGCCATTCATCTACTACTACAGCCACATTTCCTAAGTCAATAAAATTTTCACCAGATTTTATTTATTTATTTATTTTTTTTATGTAGGAAGGACACTGGCCAAGGGCAACAAAAATCTAATAAAAAAAATGCCCACTGAAATGCCAGTCCCATAAAACGGTCAAAGCAGTGGTCGAAAATTGATGAATAAGTGTCTTGAAACCTCCCTCTTGAAGGAATTCAAGTCATAGGAAGGTGGAAATACAGAAGCAGGCAGGGAGTTCCAGAGTTTACCAGAGAAAGGGATGAATGATTGAGAATACTGGTTAACTCTTGCGTTAGAGAGATGGACAGAATAGGGGTGAGAGAAAAAAGAAAGTCTTGTGCAGCGAGGCCGCGGAAGGAGGGGAGGCATGCAGTTATCAAGATCAGAAGAGCAGTTAGCATGAAAATAGCGGTAGAAGACAGCTAGATGTGCAACATTGCGGCGGTGAGAGAGAGGCTGAAGACAGTCAGTTAGAGGAGAGGAGTTGATGAGACGAAAAGCTTTTGATTCCACCCTGTCTAGAAGAGCAGTATGAGTGGAACCCCCCCGGACATGTGAAGCATACTCCATACATGGACGGATAAGGCCCTTGTACAGAGTTAGCAGCTGGGGGGATGAGAAAAACTGGCGGAGACGTCTCAGAAAACCTAACTTCATAGAAGCTATTTTAGCTAGAGATGAGATGTGAAGTTTCCAGTTCAGATTATAAGTAAAGGACAGACCGAGGATGTTCAGTGTAGAAGAGGGGGGACAGTTGAGTGTCATTGAAGAAGAGGGGATAGTTGTCTGGAAGGTTGTGTCGAATTGATAGATGGAGGAATTGAGTTTTTGAGGCATTGAACAATACCAAGTTTGCTCTGCCCCAATCAGAAATTTTAGAAAGATCAGAAGTAAGGCGTTCTGTGGCTTCCCTGCATGATATGTTTACCTCCTGAAGGGTTGGACATCTATGAAAAGACGTGGAAAAGTGCAGGGTGGTATCATTAGCGTAGGAGTGGATAGGACAAGAAGTTTGGTTTAGAAGATCATTAATGAATAATAAGAAGAGAGTGGGTGACAGGACAGAACCCTGAGGAACACTACTGTTAATAGATTTAGGAGAAGAACAGTGACCGTCTACCACAGCAGCAACAGAACGGTCAGAAAGGAAACTTGAGATGAAGTTACAGAGAGAAGGATAGAAACCGTAGGAGGGTAGTTTGGAAATCAAAGCTTTGTGCCAGACTCTATCAAAAGCTTTTGATATATCCAAGGCAACAGCAAAAGTTTCACCAAAATCTCTAAAAGAGGATGACCAAGACTCAGTAAGGAAAGCCAGAAGATCACCAGTAGAGCGGCCTTGACGGAACCCATACTGGCGATCAGATAGAAGGTTGTGAAGTGATAAATGTTTAAGAAGATTGTTTGAAGTGGTCCTAGTACTCTGAGGTCCTTGAGCAAGGTTATATTTCAGATGTCTATGATATACCCTGACCTGCAATTCTTCTAGGGATGCTTGAGTTCATTAATACATTGCAATGACATTGGCACCAGTATTAATGCAAATAGAAAAAGTACAAATAGATTAGCTGGTAATAAAGTTTTTATTGTAAGTTTCAGCAAAAGAGTAGCTGCTTTCAAATTACATCGTCAAAAAATTGTGGTTAAGAGTAAAGTCACCATAGGCAGTAATATTTGGGAGCAGTACTGAGAAGTAGATGAGTTCGCAAATCATTACTTGTGTGGCTTGTATCTGAAACCAGACCTATTTTTCAATTCTGTGATTCTAATCAATGTCACCAGTGTTAAAACTTAATCTATTCTTCACCTTCTTTAATCTTCATACCTCTTTTATTCATTCATCTTTTTCTAGCAGTATAAAAGGTTTAGCATTCCCATTCCCCTGATCCAACTAAGGTTAATTTTCTTAGTTCTCAGAGTTGTAGAGTAAATCAATAAAAGCAGCACAGGAGACAAATTCAGTATGAGCATTTGTAATTTCCAGCCATTTTGAATTCTGATGTTCATCAGGTTTTGAATTTCAAAATAATAATTTTCTTTTCCAGGGTAGTGTAGTGATAGAGAAGCATGATGTCTAGGTCACTGAGGGCAGAGACGCGCTCCCGTGGGAAGGAGGACACCAAGAGGTCAATGCAGGCACTTGATAAAGTGCGACGTTGGTGAGTGTTATTTAGATTATTTGCAAATAGCTTAAGTTACGTTTTGCATTACAATGTATTATCTTTACATATTTGTGCACATAAGCATTTTTTTTTTTTTTATTTATTCATTTTTTTAAAGAATTTTATAAGTTCATATTAATCACACATCAGTGACCCAGCCATAGGTCGTGTTATTTGATTTTTTGCTCACATAATTTTGTTTTTCCAATAAATGTGGCTTGTGCTATTCAAGATCTAGATAATTTGCAGTGAAGTACTGTAGTTTGTAGCTCTTACTATTAATTTATGTACTGTACTGTTGGTATTGTAGCAGCAAAATTGAGTGATCAATGCAGTTGCCCAGTTAAGAACTAAGAATAATTTTTTTTTTTCTTCTTCCAGGGAGAAGAGATGGATTACAATACATGACACAACAATGAAGATATATAAATGGGTTCCTGTTATTCAAGATGTGAGTTTATTTCATGAAAGACATACTTGCATATCAGCATCTATGGCAGTAGTACCATGTATACTGTGTCTATTTCTAGCAAGGAGTTGGATCCTGACCTGCTTATGTAATCTCAGCACTGATTGAGCAGTGGTTTAATGCAGCTCATCCCCCAGTCATCATAGAAAGCTGAACCCTAAATACTTTTCTCTTTGGTTTATTCATGTTGCACAATACTCAGATGATTTCTTCAATGCTGTAGGTTTTTTTTTTTTTTTTATGTAAGAAGGACACTGGCCAAGGGCAACAAAAATCAATAAAAAAAATGCCCACTGAAATGCCAGTCCCGTAAAAGGGTCAAGGCAGTGGTCAAAAATTGGTGGATAAGTGTCTTGAAACCTCCCTCTTGAAGGAATTCAAGTCATAGGAAGGTGGAAATACAGAAGCAGGCAGGGAGTTCCAGAGTTTACCAGAGAAAGGGATGAATGATTAAGAATACTGGTTAACTCTTGCATTAGAGAGGTGGACAGAATAGGGGTGAGAGAAAGAAGAAAGTCTTGTGCAACGAGGCCGCGGAAGGAGGGGAGGCATGCAGTTAGCAAGATCAGAAGAGCAGTTAGCATGAAAATAGCGGTAGAAGACAGCTAGATATGCAACATTGCGGCGGTGAGAGAGAGGCTGAAGACAGTCAGTTAGAGGAGAGGAGTTGATGAGACGAAAAGCTTTTGATTCCACCCTGTCTAGAAGAGCAGTATGAGTGGAACCCCCCCGACATGTGAAGCATACTCCATACATGGACGGATAAGGCCCTTGTACAGAGTTAGCAGCTGGGGGGGGTGAGAAAAACTGGTGGAGACGTCTCAGAACACCTAGCTTCATAGAAGCTGTTTTAGCTAGAGATGAGATGTGAAGTTTCCAGTTCAGATTATAAGTAAAGGACAGACCGAGGATGTTCAGTGTAGAAGAGGGGGACAGTTGAGTGTCATTGAAGAAGAGGGGATAGTTGTCTGGAAGGTTGTGTCGAGTTGATAGATGGAGGAATTGAGTTTTTGAGGCATTGAACAATACCAAGTTTGCTCTGCCCCAATCAGAAATTTTAGAAAGATCAGAAGTCAGGCGTTCTGTGGCTTCCCTGCGTGATATGTTTACCTCCTGAAGGGTTGGATGTCTATGAAAAGACGTGGAAAAGTGCAGGGTGGTATCATCAGCGTAGGAGTGGATAGGACAAGAAGTTTGGTTTAGAAGATCATTAATGAATAATAAGAAGAGAGTTGGTGACAGGACAGAACCCTGAGGAACACCACTGTTAATAGATTTAGGAGAAGAACAGTGACCGTCTACCACAGCAGCAATAGAACGGTCAGAAAGGAAACTTGAGATGAAGTTACAGAGAGAAGGATAGAAACCGTAGGAGGGTAGTTTGGAAATCAAAGCTTTGTGCCAGACTCTATCAAAAGCTTTTGATATGTCCAAGGCAACAGCAAAAGTTTCACCAAAATCTCTAAAAGAGGATGACCAAGACTCAGTAAGGAAAGCCAGAAGATCACCAGTAGAGCGGCCTTGACGGAACCCATACTGGCGATCAGATAGAAGGTTGTGAAGTGATAGATGTTTAAGAATCTTCCTGTTGAGGATAGACTCAAAAACTTTAGATAGGCAGGAAATTAAAGCAATAGGACGGTAATTTGAGGGATTAGAACGGTCACCCTTTTTAGGAACAGGTTGAATGTAGGCAAACTTCCAGCAAGAAGGAAAGGTAGATGTTGAAAGACAGAGCTGAAAGAGTTTGACTAGGCAAGGTGCAAGCACGGAGGCACAGTTTCGGAGAACAATAGGAGGGACCCCATCAGGTCCATAAGCCTTCTGAGGGTTTAGGCCAGCGAGGGCATGGAAAACATCATTGTGAAGAATTTTAATACGTGGCATGAAGTAGTCAGAGGGTGGAGGAAGAGGGGGGAACAAGCCCAGAATCGTCCAAGGTAGAGTTTTTAGCAAAGGTTTGAGCAAAGAGTTCAGCTTTAGAAATAGATGTGATAGCAGTGGTGCCATCTGGTTGAAGTAGAGGAGAGAAAGAAGAAGAAGCAAAGTTATTGGAGATATTTTTGGCTAGATGCCAGAAATCACGAGGGGAGTTAGATCTTGAAAGGTTTTGACATTTTCTGTTAATGAAGGAGTTTTTGGCTAGTTGGAGAACAGACTTGGCATGGTTCTGGGCAGAAATATAAAGTGCATGAGATTCTGGTGATGGAAGGCTTAAGTACCTTTTGTGGGCCACCTCTCTATCATGTATAGCACGAGAACAAGCTGTGTTAAACCAAGGTTTAGAAAGTTTAGGACGAGATAAAGAGTGAGGAATGTACGCCTCCATGCCAGACACTATCACCTCTGTTATGCGCTCAGCACACAAAGACGGGTCTCTGACACGGAAGCAGTAGTCATTCCAAGGAAAATCAGCAGAATACCTCCTCAGGTCCCCCAACTGGCAGAGGCAAAATGCCAGAGGCACCTTCGCTTAGGGGGATCCTGAGGAGGGATTGGAGTGATAGGACAAGATAAAGATATGAGATTGTGATCGGAGGAGCCCAACGGAGAAGAAAGGGTGACAGCATAAGCAGAAGGATTAGAGGTCAGGAAAAGGTCAAGAATGTTGGGCATATCTCCAAGACGGTCAGGAATGCGAGTAGGGTGTTGCACCAATTGCTCTAGGTCATGGAGGATAGCAAAGTTGTAGGCTAGTTCACCAGGATGGTCAGTGAAGGGAGAGGAAAGCCAAAGCTGGTGGTGAACATTGAAATCTCCAAGAATGGAGATCTCTGCAAAAGGGAAGAGGGTCAGAATGTGCTCCACTTTGGAAGTTAAGTAGTCAAAGAATTTCTTATAGTCAGAGGAGTTAGGAGAGAGGTATACAGCACAGATAAATTTAGTATGAGAGTGACTCTGTAGTTGTAGCCAGATGGTGGAAAACTCGGAAGATTCAAGAGCGTGGGCACGAGAGCAGGTTAAGTCATTGCGCACATAAACGCAGCATCCAGCTTTGGATCGAAAATGAGGATAGAGAAAGTAGGAGGAAACAGAAAAGGGGCTACTGTCAGTTGCCTCAGACACCTGAGTTTCAGTGAGTTGTCTTTAGAGGGCAGGCTGTGACTGCCCCCTTGTGTTGTGAGACACAAAGGGAAACGTTCAGTGAGGTCACAGCTGGGTTTAATGATAAGTTCACAGCACCCCCTGAACAGTGCTTTAGACCTCACTGGGAGTAATTATCATTTCGGCAGGTGTCTACTGCCTCCTCCTCATGAAGATTACACTTGTGTTGAAAATTTCAAACTTACTTAAAACAAAGACAATATTTTAATTGGAGTGACTTGTGCATTATTCTTTGTAATGTATGCCTCTTTTTATGCTATTTATGTGTGTGTGTGTGTGTGTGTGTGTGTGTGTGTGTGTGTGTGTGTGTGTGTGTGTGTGTGTGTGTGTGTGTGTGTGTGTGTGTGTGTGTGTGTGTGTGTGTGTGTGTGTGTGTGTGTGTGTGTGTGTGTGTATATATATATATATATATATATATATATATATATATATATATATATATATATATATATATATATATATATATATATATATATATATATATATATATATATATATATATATATATCCCTTTTGTGTAGAAAAAATTCTTTGAAGCCTCATGTGTTGTTTTGGCCAGCAGGAAAGGAAGAAGAAGGGCGGTGGGAGTGCTAATAAAGAAAATCGGCTGTCCAGCCGAGACAGTAGTATGTCTGCTTTCCAGATGGGTGGAGATGACTCCAATACTGGTGAGTCTCAGGATAGTGTTTGAAGGCTTTTGTACACACATAGATTCTTAGGAACATATATAAAAGGCATATGCACAGGCACATAATTAAAGATATTGCCTTAATATGATTAGATAGATGTATGTACCGTTATTTTAATGTAGTTCCAGTACAGTGAAGGCCAACTGAATCACCTAGGCCTTGGTGATTCTTATCATTTGGGAACTTGTCAGTCTGGTGCTAACCTGAATGTGGTAAAGATTCAGTCATGGGCATTGGTACCTCTTAATGGGAAATCTATCCAGCATTCAGATAATTGTCTCTGTTTCTGTAAAGTGCTCAAAGGGGGCATGACACTGTTGGCAAGCAATGTAAAACCCAGTTTGCAGTTTGTAGCTTGTGAGGCATGTCGTTTGGGAAAAGATTAGAGTCAGTGCTTTCCAGTGTAAAAATTCAGGGAGAAGGATTTTCTGCTTAAGAGTATCTGATACTGTGTATTTATTGAGAACTTTGAAAAATGTTACTGTATTTATAACTATGATAAACATGGTTTAGTCATCTACTTAAGGATTTTTATCTGTTGTAGTTTTTATGTCATTACAGTAGCAACAAAACATGACAGCCACTTCCTCGAACATAGAGTTAAGTGTGTAGTTCCTACTTGTTTGGTAAGTGCAAAAGCATCAAAGTTTCTACCAAATATTATAGGAACTAAAAGACAAGTTAAAATTCACACCTAAGATATGAAATTAGAAAAATTAAATAAAAAGGGTGGCAGCTTCATCAAATTAATTAGATATTAATGGTATACAAGAAGCTAAGACTAGCCTTTAATATACGATATATTATATATATACATCTTTCCCTGAGCAAGGTAGAGAAAAAAATATTTCACACACATCATGGTGTGAGGAAGGAAGCAGCTCTCATAGATCCCTTGAACTGGAGCATTCATCCAACATGTCCCAAATACAGAATTCAAGATGTTGCAGATCAGAGCAGTGGCAAGCTAAATTGTAGGATTGTTAATAGAATTTCTAGTGTGATATTTTTGAGGTAAGAACTATCCTAATTTTTTTTGTCTTGTTTTTCAGCCATGTCTATGATGAGTGACTCACAAGATGCAACAGACTTTTCCTCCACACAGTTCAACATCTCAGAGGACTCCAACTCTGAACCACCTTTTAAGAAAAAGCTTGTAGAATGATAAATTAAGCCAGATAAATGTATAGACTACCTTTAATTTAATTTAATTAATATTTTTTTTTACTTAAAAGAATTGTGTGTTTGTACTGAGAGCTCCCAGAGCTTGGTACTTTCTTAAGAATACATAAATTATTCTGTCTAAGTTATTGTTCACTAAAGTAAGCCACTATTTTAAAATGAGTGTGCCTGGATGATGTGTGCTGACTGATCAGAGTTTTACAACTTAAGGCTCGAGGCAACCTTAGGCCATGAAAATCATGTAGCATAAATAATTTGTATAAGCATTCACTTGCAGATCCCTAAAAAAAATAGATTTTGTCTTAAACAATGATAAATGTACAAAATGTTCTTGGCATTAATGAACTTACGGACAGTTGTGTTACCATTATTCAGTAATCCTTGAAGGGTTTGAAACACTCACTTTTCCTATGCTCATCCCAGAAGATGCAATGTAAATACATAAGTACCTCATATAATGCAGAACAAGGATGACGTGTTGCATGTACAGTCCCCTCCACTTCCACGTTCATCACTTAGCATTGCTAATGTATGGAACGCCTACTTTGATTCGTATCAGAAACTAATCCCACCAACCCATACGTCACTCTCTCACTTACTTGTACTGACCGGGATGTGTGTCAGATACGAGTCGAATCAGTCAGGGTGGTTCACGGCATGCGATTCACACGCTGGCAATGCTAAATGATAAATGAGGAAGTGGAGAGAACTGCACAACAGGTATGGACGTGGATTCCATTACTCCTTCATGATAGGACTTGAACCATTATCAAGTGACTTTATGACAACACTGCTGATTACTAATAGTTTGAAATGTAGGAAAGAAGAAAAATAAGACTATGAGATGGTAAGATGGTATGACATATATATAGAAAGAGACTTGATGAATTTAAGGAAATTGAAGGTTATAATAACAGTATAGACAGTCAAGGAGTGGTGTTTGGCCATGTGTGGTATGCAAGACAGGGCAATGGTTGTAATTCCATTCTTTGTAGGTATTCTGTATGGTAACTGTACACAAGTTGCAGTGGTGTAATGAGTGGTTGGAGGACTGTACTTCATGATCTTTATTTGCAGACAACATGTCATTTGTATACAATTCATTTAGTCTGCTTCCATGTGTGGGGAAAGCCATGTGCCTGTTGGGAGACCCATGTCTCTAGAATAGTTAATCCACTCATAACTATTTGAGCTCATAACTTATGTTCAACTTGTGCCAATTATATGTCAGTGAAATTTGTCATTGTACATAATATGTTGTGGTTTCCAGTGTTGATCTTTCTTATCTTCAGGTGAATTTTTTTATTGCACTAAGGAGAGTAATTTCCAATGTCGGTCTTTTATGGACTTGGCTCTATTGTTTGCTTCCCATTGTGCACACCAAGTAAAATCAGTTACATCACTCAAACTACCCATTACACTTCTGCAACTCACAGTTTGAAGCTGCAATCAGTCACCACACAGAATACATAGGATGGAATTACTATCCATACCTGTCTAGCATTTTATACAAATTCACAGCCAGATTTGACATCTTGTATGTAATATGAAGAGCTGAAATGAAATGAAGAAACATTATGGGGGGGTTAAGTGAATGTGCAATGTCACTTTGAGAAATGGACAAAATGGTGAAAAATTATAAAGCATACATTGGATTGGAAGCATCAATGAAGCAGTGAGAACAGGAAGACTGTGGTGGTTAGGCCATGTGGAGGAGAAAGATAAGTATGCTTAGCTTAAATTAAACATTTTGACCAGGAATATAGTGGTAACACATAATAAAATAAAGAGAATGAAGTCTTGTGTAAGAATTTAGGTAACAAAAACATAGAGATAACTTGAATTTGATTGTGAGTGGTTTAACAAGCTGCCATCAAGTGACAAAGGTTGATTCATGTAGACATAACTACCATAATTCCAAAATGGATAAACACACACACACACACACACACACACACACACAAGGGAAACACAAACACACAATACAAGGAAAATTCACCACTATTGACAGTTTTTAATAACAGAACATATTATATATGGAAAAATTTATTTTCATTGTCATGATAATAAAACGTGCCAAACAAGGAGAAAATTAATGTGAAGGCCATGATAATGCGCTATAACTGCAAAAAGAAAACCAATATAGGCATTGTGAAAAATAAGGAAAAAATTAATGAAGAGAAAATAATACTGTCATGAGCAAAAATCCAATCAATACATGTTAATAATGTATACATATGGTTAATTAACAACATTTCCTGCATCTCTTGCGACAGATGCACACATTATCCGAAGAAACGTGTAACATTTTTGTAGCTCAATAATTATTCTCATTTATTTGTTTATTATATATATATATGGTAAATGAGGAACAATTAAAGCAAACAAGGCGGGCAGTCAGCGGAGAGTCGAATTGGTCGGCAGGGTGTTGCGTTGTCCCACGGGTCTCCACGGGTCCTCGCCCGCTCCTACCCCTTGCTCTGTATGGAAAAGAACAAAATCCTTCTGGTGAATATAAACAACACATTGTTGTTTTCTGTAAACTAATTCAGTCAAGTAGACAAACTGCCTTAATTTCGTCACATAGCGAAATTTGTTAAATTTGTAGCTCCTGGGCGTATTGTCTGACTGCTGTCTAACTTGGCGGTAATCTGATTTTTAATTCCTCTGCTGTTGCTAAACTATAAAAATATGTATTACTTCTGTCTACCTGCACGTGTACACGAGTGTGTATCTCTAGGCTGTTTCCCCTCAAAGGCGGGTAGCCATTGACAAGGCGTCGCGTACAGTATTGTATCACTACAGAAATGAGAATACATAAGTGTGGGTACTGAGTTCCCTTACTTCTTCTCTTTTACCTCGCCTTTTATGCTTCACAGAGAATATTACCAATACTCTTCTACAAGTGTTTACTTTTGAAATAATTTGTTTCCTATCGTGTATAGTAGGTCTACAACTAGGGACACACACACACACACACACACACACACACACACAGAATATTAAACAAGGGGAACAACTCAATGAGTCTAAGGCTATTTTTTAATGGCTCATTTAATGGGCTAAAAAAAAAAGAAAAACTTTACTCACAAAATCCCGGGAGCAGCATATACAAGTAGGACTGTTCTTGCAACGGCCATTTTGATTCACCGAAAATCCCTCGGGACAACCGTATTTAGCTACGTAGCATTTGCCTCCTGACTTAGTGCAAGATGTGTCGGGCTCGCAGGTCTTGCAGCAGAAACATCCTTCATTCCCCTCACAGGGAGTATCCTCACTTATGTATTCACCAAGTGAGCTGCAGTTCTCCTTATAAACCTCGCATCTTCCAGAATCGCCCTTAGATCTGCAATCTTTTGTAAGCACACAATCCTGTAGCGGAGAGAAGCAGGTTGTAAAGGATAATATATTTGTGTCTGTTCTTGCCGCCGCCGCTACCAAGGACGTTAAGAATATATATATATATATATATATATATATATATATATATATATATATATATATATATATATATATATATATATATATATATATATATATATATATATATATATATATATATATATATATATATATATATATATATATATATATATATATATATATATATATATATATATATATATATATATATATACGAGTATATATATATATATCGTCCCTTCTACGCGTATTATCTTGGTTTTCAATAGTTTAGCTTTTACTTTTTTTTTCATCCCACAAGAGAGTAATCAAAAGCAATCGGTATCCCAAAATTGCAGGTAGAGTTAAAAAAGAAGGTAATAGTGAATATGTGCAATGAATTAATAATTTAATAATAAAAAAATAAATAAGCAGACAATAATTTGGTAAAAAGTAGATAAATAGATAAACAAATAAATAGATAATTAAAACGTAATGAATGGATAAATACGGAAATAATTATAGAAAATAGAGGAAAGAAAAAGATCATATATATATATATATATATATATATATATATATATATATATATATATATATATATATATATATATATATATATATATATATATATATATATATATACTTACTACATCTAGTTCGCAGCAAACGCAGTGTTCCGGGTTCTTGCAACGGCCAACCTCACTTTTCTTGAATCCAGGTCCACACCCTTCCCGCGTCCCGAAACACGTGCCCCTCACTCTTTCACAAGACGTGTCAGGCTGACATTTCTTGCAGCAGAAACAGCCATCCTCCTCGCAGAGCTTCTCCTCACTGATGTATTCACCCGGTGAGCTGCACATTTCCTTGTCATTCTCGCATCTTCCAGACTCTTCCCCGAAAGCGCAGTCCTTTGACAACGAGCACTGTGGTGAGGGAAGCGGGTAGTCAGTGGTAGCATGTTTTGTGTTCGTCGATTCCTGTCCATGATTTGATTTTATCTGAGTGAACAATACTTGTACTGTACTTACCGCTTCAGTCTAAATGCAACTCTGGAGAGAGAGAGAGAGAGAGAGAGAGAGAGAGAGAGAGAGAGAGAGAGAGAGAGAGAGAGAGAGAGAGAGAGAGAGAGAGAGAGAAATATATATATATATATATATATATATATATATATATATATATATATATATATATATATATATATATATATATATATATATATATATATATATATATATATATATATATATATATATATATATATATATATATATATATATATATATATATATATATATATATATATATATATATATAATGTTTGTATGAAGTCAGAAGAGCACACATGATTTTCTTCCTTCATACTTCTCTGTCTATATATTTTCATCATATGAAATGAATAAAAAAGAGAGAAATGAATGGATCATGAATGGAATATGACGTGATAAACAGGTAAACTAAAATAAACCAAAATAAACAAATAGCTATCAATTCAATGGAGGAATTAAAGACTTCACAAACTCTTGACCAACCTGTCTCTCCACACAGCAGATGCAGTTCTCGCTGTTGCAGGTGCCCGTTTTACTAGGCACTAGTCCCCGGGCACACCCAGTGCTGGTGGTGAAGCAAGTGCCGTTTACAGCCGAGCACAGGGGGTCGGGCATGCATGTCTTGTAACAGGAACACTTGCGGCCTATGCATCTCTCCTCTGACGGGTATTCGTTGTATTGTACGGTGAAAGGCTTGGCCACACATCTTCCAGGATTGGGTCCTTCAGTGCAGTTGCATGAGTTAGGGCACTGATAGAGATGGAGATTCATAGTTTGAGAGTTAACATTATTATTGTATGATGATTATAACTGTAAAATATTATCAGCATTGTAAATTTTAAGCTAAAAAAAAAAAAAAAAATAATAATAATAATAAAAAAAAAACATCTGGCGACACGATGCTTTATACTGTTTGTGATTTTTTGCCATATAGGTTATCACTGTGCGGCACAAGCAAGAATTCACACTTACATGCACTTGGTAAACAGATTAATGAGCAAATAACATAATCAACTAACCGGTTCCGGTATACAACAGACGCAGTTATCGCTGGTGCATTTGCCTTTTCTACTCGCCATCATTCCTGGGCCACAGCCAATTTCCTTCTTGTAGCAATTTCCTTGCTCGGTTACACACGCCCTGTCAGGCTGGCAGGTCTTGCAGCATGAACACCTGCCTTGACAGCACGCCTCGTCTGATATGTACTCGTCATAGCCATTGCAGTAAGGTTCGTCAGGAACACATCTTCCCGTCTCGATGCCTTCCAAGCAGGTATGGGAAGGAGGGCACTGCAGGGTGTCACCACAAGGACATCAGCTAAGGGTTATCACTAATTTGACAGGCTGTCTAAAATATTGAACTAAATAAAAGTTGTTAAACATGATGAAAATGTTATTTGTACATTTTTTTTTATCGTCCATATCTTTAAAAAAAACATCTACAATTCAGATACATGTGATGATATAAAAATGACGAAATCACATCGGAAGAACAAATCAAGATTGTCTTCAAGGAAAAATAGACTATTCTGAGGCTGTACAAGAAATCGGAATGTGCATGTCTGTGTGCCCTGTGTACTCCAAATGATATGTTGGCCAGAGAAAAAAGTGTTGTAGTAGTAGTTGAACATGAAGCATAACCACGTTCACTATAAGAAACTGAAAATAAATAAATAAGTAGATGATAATAATGTGAACGAGGCGGCTGTTGTGTGACTCACCGGAGTGCAACATTTGCATTTCTTGCTTCCATTAGTGCACCCAAAGTAAGGGCTGGGCCAGAACCCGCAGGGGCACTCCTCATCAGCAGTGACGCACTGCCCTCCTGATTTTTCACAGCCTATATCTGGTTCACAGGTTACGCAACAAGTGCATTTGCTTCCCAATTTGCCCTCACAGACACCCTCAACGTATTCCTTAGCCTCGTCACAGAGGTCAGGATGACTCACACACCGACCCTTGCAATGGGTGGGTTTGCAGCTCTGGCAGCATCTGAGAGAGAAAGAGAGAGGGATTATTATAACACACACACACACACACACACACACACACACACACACACACACACACACACACACATACTGACATGCCACTATAATCTCTGGTTCACAAAAAAAAATAGAGAGAAGGAAAGGGAATGCGTATCCCAAGTCTTACTGGCAGTAGGGGTTACAATGGGACACAGAGAATTCGTTTTCCCTGCATTCTTTTCTGCACCCACTTTCTCCCTCGGACTCAGAGACGCAACGTTTGCCTGAACACCCTGGAAGAAAAGATAACTTTAGTTCATAAATACAAACCCCTTTCACTGCTATGCCCTTGCCCTAAGATTAATCACCTGAAGTAAGTTTAGAGGATGGTTTCGAGAGATACCTTTGCTGTCGCTGATAGTTCCATATAACTGGTATATTTGTTCAGTAAAAGTCAAATAGTTACTAAGATAACCAATGTTACTATGTAATAAGCAGACAAATAGTTAATGGCTTTGGCTACAAAAAAAAAAAAAAAGTAAATAAAAAAAAAGAGCGTATGCTCTATACGAGTATATGGAAATAATGTTTATGACAGAAGTGTGAAATGTGAAGTGAAGGCGGAAGATTTGTGAAAGAGAACAACCTGAGTTATGGTTCCGTTGAGTGCTTCAGTAGTGGTCTTGCACCGTGATTATAGGAAGACTGCTATAGTCTCTTTAGCGGAAGGATATTACCCAAAGTATTTAATAACGTTCCTAATACAAGTACCATAATCGTATAATGTGAAATGGATTACATTGAGAGAAAGCCTTGATGCGTTGGAGGAAGAACATGGAAACACGTGTACCTGGAAAGGGTGGTGTGAGAAACAGGCTTCGCGACACGTTGCCTCTCTAAAATGTTCAGTTTTATTAGCCTGTCTTTATACAGGACTGTTGTTCTTCATGAATCTCTGTCTTTTTGTCTGTTATTATTATCATTATTATTGTTATCATTATTATTATTATTATTATTATTATTATTATTATTATTATTATTATTATTATTATTATTATTATTATCATTATTATTATTATTATTATTATCACCAATGCAAGAACCTTTAATCTCGCTCTGACCCAAGCAGAACTAACGCACTTTCTCGCAATCCTTTCGTTCACCACCCAATAATGACTACGATAACTCTAATCCTGCTGGGGCCGCATTCTCAAACTCTTACCTCGATTGCTTTTAATGAGGTATTGTCATGATTCTAGCGATAGTTTAGCAAAAAATTTCGCATTATCAATAAGGAATAAAAATACACGAGAACCAAACCAATGATCTCTGTGGCTTTTGAAAATACTCCTGATTAGAAAACAAATGCAAATCCTCTTCTCTTATCTTATAACGCTTATCTCTCATAATAACTATTTTCAAAGGCTACAGAGATACATAGATGGGCTTCCGTATGTGTTCATTTCCACTGATGATGTAGAATTCTTGTTAAGCAATTGAAATCCCTCATAACTTCCACCAGAGGCTGTTCAGAGCAGTCGAGTTAAAACGTATGACTGCCTCTTCTCGTGTCGCTGCTTACTGATGCAGCACCGACAATTGCTCTCGGGGTTTCCGCTGCACAAGCCATCATGCACCGCTGCATCACACACCGGGTTCGGGTCAGACAGGATGTTGAAGCAGAATCCGCCATACTTAGTGCGACAGTCCCTAGAAAATACACGAAAAGAGATAGATCAGGAATTATCTTCATTTTGATTTGATACGTCACCTGAAGGGAAAGGAAATCATTATCTAGTTATGAAAAAGAACACTTAAATCAGGAAGTAGCTCTCTCTCTCTCTCTCTCTCTCTCTCTCTCTCTCTCTCTCTCTCTCTCTCTCTCTCTCTCTTGGTAATAATTGTTTTCATATCAAATCTTAATGTTGTATAGACACGAAAGTTGCGTCCACACGAGGGGTTATGAGTCGGTGCTTTGTGCAGAAGCGCAGGTGACACTGAAGGCTGCAGCACTGACTGCATGAAAGATAGTCATTCATTATAGTGCCCTTCTCGGGGAATTTGACTGGGGGTATTTTTGAATCGTGCTACTTTTACTTATACTTTTCATTTAAGCTTTTTTTTTTTCACAATATAATCCCACTTTGGTCCACAAAAGAGTTTGTTCAGTTACTGCCGTGTCACAATCCTCCTGCATCAGTACATCAACTGAAAGCACACGCTTTCACATAGCAGCAGCAGGACCCGCGACACAGGCTTGAATCACATTCCTAGTGGGGACGCGGCTTTAAGGACCCTTCAGCTTGTAAATCTTGGCTATTGCCTATTATAGGATTCTTACCCTTGCTGAGAACAACGCTTCACTTGACGTTGTTTATTATATGCACTCTGATCTTCCTTTGCAGCAACGGCCCTAGGATCAATAATCTGTGTGTGAGACGAGAGGAAAAATGTAATAATACCTCCTGACATGTTATGATGTTTGCCATGTCCATCATTCACTGTATGCTTATCTTTTAAAGATAGTTATGTGCATTTGTAATAAATTAAAACAAACACATCTAATGGTTCAGTTCAATGCCTTTTTATCAAATTTTATTTGTTTTATTATCTACTTATTCATTTTGTCTATTCATTATTATTCATTCATTCATCTATTACACATGTAATTTTTCTTACTTATTTCGCTTCTTCTTCTTCTTCTTCTTCTTCTTCTTCTTCTTATTATTATTATTATTATTATTATTATTATTATTATTATTATTATCATAATTATTTTTGCTATTATTATTATTGTTATTATTATTATTATTATTATTATTATTATTATTATTATTATTATTATTATTATTATTATTATCATTATTATTGTTATTATTATTGATATTATTATTATTATTATTATTATTATTATTATTATTATTATTATTATTATTATTATTATTTTTATTTATTTATTTATTATTATTTTTTTTCCTGTTTATCTTTCAAGTGGGATGCAGCAGAAGTGAAGTAACGCGCGACCGCTGCGGGTGCACAAAATGACTATTACCTCCGCTCTCGCTGCGGTCAAACTATCTCTTGAATGAATGGTGAGAGAAGCGTTCCTTGATTGTTATTGTCAGTGCGATTGTGAATGCTGCCGCTGAAATGCATGTAATGATATTTCATCGGACCGTGATCAGAGCAAGAGTGGACCGCAACCGTCCCTATAGTGTGAATCATGCCTTATAAAGCTAAGAGGTTTGCGACTTGACTTGTATTACCGTATGAAGGATCACGAAATTAAATATAGGTCTTAAATTCCGCAGACTTGTTTGCTGAGAGGCATGTTGGTACTCGTAGCTGATGCTTTACTGGCAAATCAATCAAATAAAATAAAATGAAGTAACATAAAAATTAATAAGTAAATAATTAATAAGTAAATGCAAAATAAATAGATAAGATGAAATAGAATTAATTAAATAAGACAAGTAATTATAATCAAATAAGTATACTCATAACGACATGCTTCCCATATTTCTCCTTCAGGCAGAGACAACTTGTGTATGTGTTCCTTGGCGCTGTTGCCCCTGCCCACCTAACACATCCTTACCATGGGCTGAAGGATGAAAACAATGCAAGGTCATAAACGTCACTTTCAAAATATTTCAAAGCTATGAAGCCAATAAAAAAAATAAAATAAATAAATAAACTTTCAGGTAGTGTTAAGTAATGCAAGGTGTGACTTTAGTACTGCATAACATTGAAAACATATGGAAGACATGTGTAGTTGTTACAGTCGCGAAGAGGAACCTGAGGCAACCACAATACTTTCATATGTCTTCACCGTCCGTCAGAAACCATGAGAGCATGAAGAGCCCGCGATTTGTGTGACCATATTCTAAAACACTTTTATCCGCATCTCCATTACTTTCAAAAGGCTCTACTTGAAGTTACACAGGTTTTTAAGGGTGTTTTTACGTTTGCAGTGAGAGATTAACCAAACTTCTATATCATTAAAAAGAGAAACAGTCTCGAGTATCCGACTAATCATCTCTGTTGCTTTTGAAAATAGTTTCGATGAGAAATCAAAGCGTTTCTGAGTACGGGCCATGTGGTGACCAGTGAATCTTTGCTTGAAATATGTACTGTATGACTCCTTAGGTGGCCACAGTGTACTTGTGTCATTAGGTTTGGCGTGAGACAGTTTTAGTCTGTTTTCGTTATTTGATGAGTGACTGTTAAACCAGGCATGTGATCCAGAATTTATTTATTTGTTTATTCTTTCTTTATTTTATGCAAGTGCCATTGGCTTTATACTTCCCCATATAAATTATATCACAACAAAAGGGACTAAAAGAGTCTTGGAAATTCCAGAGAAAAATGTTGTATACTTGTAGATAGCCATAATATTCAGGTGTATTTTCTCAGTTTAGACAGAATGCTGTTTGATAATGTCAAATAACACGATAGTATGATGTTCAGTATGCTCACCTCGGGCAGACAGCACGGCAGGTCCACCAGCACTAACAGCACCACCTCCAGCACCAACAACAGTGTCTTCTCCATGGCAGTGGATGGACTCACTCAGGCTTGGCTAGCAGTGAATAGCTCTGGGAAATCACATTATTATTATTTATTTACCTATTCATATTTTTTATCACTGATAACTTTGCTATTTCGTGCAATATCTGCTTATTCGCCCAATGCATTTATTGATGTATCCTGTGTATTATGATTTATTGCTACATTTTCGTCCAGAAGCGTGAGATTGATAAATATTAATATAATGTTTATGTGGCTTTAATTAATCTTTAACATTCGTGTGATTGTATCTATTTTCCCTCTCTGCCTTGCAAAGGAAAGAAGACATGTTACTTTAAAGTGTGAGACACTATGTTTTCCGTGTAATGACATTCTGCTTACTGACTTTTCTTCTTTTTTTTTTTTTTCCTCTATGAATAGAGAAGTTGTGGGTGTGCGATCTTACCTCAAGGAGGGAGGTGTCGTTAGTGGCGCAGAATCGCCAGCTGATGTCTGTTTCCAAGCGGCGTTCACCTGCTAATATATGCATCGCCACGTGTTTGCAGGTGTACGCCTCTTTTCATATGCACATATATTTATCAGTGGTTCCTTGCAGTGATATGTGAAGAGCAAAATAAGCCGTGCAAATCTTCGGCACTGGGCCAAGCATTTTCCCCTTTAATTTTACATGGAAGCAACATTTTTTCGTGAATGATAATGCATATGAGATTGTAAGAAACAGCTTAGCAACTCTTTCGTCTTTTGGTAGGTGACTCTGCTCTGAAATATGTTTTACTATACACGAAACACCTGGCGAGGAGTGCATATGTCTTAAGCTTTAATTACCAAGCGAGGTTAGAATTAACAGGTCCAAGCATCTATGTCCTTATTTCCAAAGATTTGGTCTTTATTGTGTTGTTGGTTATCTAAAACGTTCGAAAATGAAACTGACTTTATGGTGGTGGTGTTTGTGCTGCATACTTAGGTGAATTAGAATTACGCTTCTTACTCTTCAACACTTTAATTGTTCTCTCACCGGGACTGTTTTCATGCCTTGCAGATATCATTGGCCGGGTTCTAATGAGTGTTTTTCTAATTACGCATAATCTTTGTTAAAATATCAGTAGAATCATGAAAACATTCTTGAACCCTCTGATAATTTTCATTTGAGTCTGTAAGAAGACGCCGATTCAGAGTGGCTTGAGTAAAGAGAACAATGTGCTGTAAACTATGGTAGATGGACTACTGAGAGGGTGTTGGGTGTGGGTGTGATACGTAAAGACTGGAAGGAGGAAGTAAAACTGTGAAATAAATATAATGGTTCTAGATCCCTTCAATTTTTCTGTAGTATTTCATTTTCATCTCTCATTTCAGGATTTTTCAATTGATGTCAGCAAAAAATTCTGGTACGTAATTTTCTTGTACCTTTCGTAGACGTAACAAAAAGGAAATCTGGTGGTTTAACTATTTGCCTTTACTTCATTTCTTCATAAAGAGATTTCTGAAACTATTCTTGAAATAGTGTCGATGGTACGGCATCTGAGTTCTTGAATTACCAATCTCATCTATCTATCTATCTATCTATCTATCTATATATATATATATATATATATATATATATATATATATATATATATATATATATATATATATATATATATATATATATATATATATATATATATATTTATTTATTTATTTATTTTTTTTATGTAGGAGGGACACTGGCCAAGGGTAACAAAGATCCAACAAAAAACACAAAAAAATGCTCACTGAGATGCCAGTCCCATAAAAGGGTCCAAAGCGGTAGTCAAAAATTGAAGGATAAGTGTCTTGAAACTTCCCTCTTAAAGGAATTCAAGTCATGGGAAGGTGGAAATACAGAAGCAGGCAGGGAGTTCCAGAGTTTACCAGAGAAAGGGATGAATGCTTGAGAATACTGGCTAACTCTTGCATTAGAGAGGTGGCCAGAATAAGGGTGAGAGAAAGAAGAAAGTCATGTGCAGTGAGGCCGCGGGAGGAGGGGCGGCATTTTTTTTTTTTTTTTTATGTAGGAAGGATACTGGCCAAGGGCAACAAAAATCTAATAAAAAAAAATACCCACTGAAATGCCAGTCCCATAAAAGGGTCAAAGCAGTGGTCAAAAATTGGTGGATAAGTGTCTTGAAACCTCCCTCTTGAAGGAATTCAAGTCATAGGAAGGTGGAAATACAGAAGAAGGCAGGGAGTTCCAGAGTTTACCAGAGAAAGGGATGAATGATTGAGAATACTGGTTAACTCTTGCGTTAGAGAGGTGGACAGAATAGGGGTGAGAGAAAGAAGAAAGTCTTGTGCAGCGAGGCCGCGGAAGGAGGGGAGGCATGCAGTTAGCAAGATCAGAAGAGCAGTTGGCATGAAAATAGCGGTAGAAGACAGCTAGATATGCAACATTGCGGCGGTGAGAGAGAGGCTGAAGACAGTCAGTTAGAGGAGAGGAGTTGATGAGACGAAAAGCTTTTGATTCCACCCTGTCTAGAAGAGCATTATGAGTGGAACCCCCCCAGACATGTGAAGCATACTCCATACATGGACGGATAAGGCCCTTGTACAGAGTTAGCAGCTGGGGGGGGTGAGAAAACTGGCGGAGACGTCTCAGAACACCTAACTTCATAGAAGCTGTTTTAGCTAGAGATGAGATGTGAAGTTTCCAGTTCAGATTATAAGTAAAGGACAGACCGAGGATGTTCAGTGTAGAAGAGGGGGACAGTTGAGTGTCATTGAAGAAGAGGGGATAGTTGTCTGGAAGGTTGTGTCGAGTTGATAGATGGAGGAATTGAGTTTTTGAGGCATTGAACAATACCAAGTTTGCTCTGCCCCAATCAGAAATTTTAGAAAGATCAGAAGTCAGGCGGAACTTGACTTGACGGAACCCATACTGGCGATCAGATAGAAGGTTATGAAGTGATAGATGTTTAAGAATCTTCCTGTTGAGGATAGATTAAAAAACTTTAGATAGGCAGGAAATTAAAGCAATAGGACGGTAATTTGAGGGATTAGAACGGTCACTCTTTTTAGGAACAGGCTGAATGTAAGCAAACTTCCAGCAAGAAGGAAAAGTAGATGTTGACAGACAGAGCTGAAAGAGTTTGACTAGGCAAGGTGCAAGTACGGAGGTACAGTTTCGGAGAACAATAGGAGGGACCACATAAGCGCAACATCCAGCTTTGGATCGAAAATGAGGATAAAGTAGGAGGGAACAGAAAAGGGGCTACTGTCAGTTGCCTCAGACACCTGAGTTTCAGTGAGGAAAAGAAGATGAGGTTTAACCCTTTAAGGACCAAATTTATATCTACGTGTAGGAAAAATTTGATAATGAGTAAAATCAATTGATTGTATCGAACTTCATTGAAAGTAAACCTTAAGTTTCTACAAAACACATTTCTATAATATATTAATGTATTGGTTCAAAAATGGACCATTGGTCATTTTGACCTTGGAAAACCAATTTATTTCAGAAATGAATTTTTACATTGTTGTGCCTCTATAATCCTTATAAAATAACAAAACTTTCCTACAGATAACTTGTAATCAATAGACAATACAGTATACAATACACAGCCATTTAGAATTGATGTTTTGATTGTGTTTTTCTTTACAGAAAGTACCTATTTTGTGTGAAACTCAATGAAGCAATTTCTTTCTTTATTTAAGCAAAGTGCAACATTGCATTTGCAGCAGTATGTGTAGTGCTGGAAAATTAATTATGTATATTTCTACTTTTTTTCCTAGATTAAGGCCCATGTAATATGCGGGGATGACCAGAGTCTCAGTACCATGTGACTAACCCCCCCCCCTTCCCCTCCTCTCCTCAGTGTCCTTTTGTCCTTGCTTTCCCCCCCCCCCCCCTCTCAGCGTCACTGTGTTGACCACTTCTATAACAAAATTTACCCCGTGAATAAACGTAATTTCTCTTGCTTGGCCAGGTTATAGAGGCGAATTTTTCACCTAATCCCAGAGAATGGGGAGCCCTTAATACGATAAAATTAATTCTATAATGGTAAGGTCTTAAACCAGCTCAAACAAATCCCAGATAATTACGCCGCGCCAATGAGGTTGACGAATCTAATAAGTCTTCTTTGCTTCGCCGTCCTGTTACCCCTGTTGCTACGCAAGCCATTAAGAGATACCAGACTTTGACTGATTCCCCAATTGATTTCAAAAGTCCATTGAATTAAACTTCTTAAAGTAACAACTTTAAAGTAAACAGTAACTTAATTATTCATATTTTTCATCCCTGAACTCACAACCTAGTCGCCCCCCCCCCACTAAAAACAAAATTATAACTCTTAATAAATTTCCCCATTGGAAACCTTTATCCTTAGTTTCCCGCCGATTTCCTCACAAGCAAAGCCAGTCTCTCTCGGATTCCCCTCAGACCCTCTCGGATTCTCCTCAGATATTCCTGTTGATAAACTGTTTTCTGAGTGGATAGATATTCGCATTTTTTCGTTCTTTTTTGTTGGTTTTCTCCACGGGACTAGTGAAACCACCTGGTTCGAGATCACCGTGTGAGACTGTCCTCAGGTCTATACATACTTTTTGGGTATATATTTGTTATTTATTTATTTATTCTCTGGTCTCCCCCACAACTCAGTAGTCGCGAAAATATCTCCATCGTAGTTTTTATGTAATTGAAGAATACGCTACCATTTATTTTGTATTTCTGAATTATGTAACTGAAGAGTACGCTACCATTTATTTTGTATTTCTGAATTATGTAACTGAAGAGTACGCTACCATTTATTTTGTATTTCTGAATTCCTTTCTTTTTATTATTATTATTCGGTTTATTCCATTATCAATTAAAAATCTATAAAAGTGTCAATATTTGTATTTCTTTTAATCCAGTGATAGGATTTGTAATTATCGTGTGCCACAAGGGAACATCACACCCCTTAGAGGGCACTAAAGTCATTCAAGATCCCAGAGGTATCACACAAAGCAAATACCTTGAAACCCCATTTGTGTGGTTTGGATGGGATGTACTGCTTTAGGTAAGAATTTCCTTTGAAGGGAACAATCATTTCATCAATGCAGCACATTTGTTGCATTGGGATGCTGCGAAATTTTGATTGCAAATGGTCAAGTAGTAGGCGAACCTTGAAAAGCCTGTCAGCATTGGGACCAGTCCTGTCAGGTGCCTGAGTGTTGTCATTGAAATGTAGAGAGCTTTTTATTTCTTCCCATCGCCTTCTACTGAAAACTTTGGATACGGAATCGAATTCCAGCACCCCACTCCAATAAAGCCTAGTGTTAGATATTTTGAACAAGGACATAAGAAAGACAGTCCCTAGAAATTGTTCCAACTCATCTTTATCCAGCTTCAGAGGCTTGTTTACATTTTGTTGTGTTGCATACAAATTGCTTTGTGTCACAATGAACTTTAAACCTGCCTCCATAGAACTGTGACGTGTCCATATCTGAGGAAACAGAATGACCCACTGGTACATTTTTGAACCATTTAAAAACACCTTTTTACATTACAGTAATATAATCCAAAGTCAGGCCAACATTATAAACACATTCTACTGAATATATGGGATATATCATAATTTTTGTAGTGACCTGGCTTACCTATGAGTCGTCCAAAAAAATCATTGAAAACGGAGGATCAGTCACTACGTCCTCCCCCTCTGGTGGTCACGAGTCAACTGCTGTTACACAGAAACAAGAGCTTTTTTTCCACATATCGTGTGAGTGATGTTTTCTGATATGGTGCAAAAATGTACCACCGGACGGACACGCCTCTACAAGGGAATTTCATCCAAGGAAAAGCACGGTTTTGAAGTGGTTCATAATTGTTCCAATGGTCCTTATAGGGTTAAAAGAGGAGAGGTGGTGTTCTACAGATTGAAAATTAGATCTAAGACCACGAATGTTGCAGAAGTTAATGAAGAAAAAGTTGAGGGGGGGGGGGGTTGTCAAGACACTTAGGGTCGTAGTCAGAGGGGCAGTCCGACCTGGGGACATTTGTGGTCCCCTCCCCAGATGGGGACTCCGAGGCTAGTGTAGGAGTCGCCATGTGTGTTATTAGGTGCTTGTAGTTTTGTGTGGAGGAAGAGAGTTGTCTTTAGAGTGCAGGCTGTGACTGCCCCCTTGTGTTGTGAGACACAAAGAGAAAAGTTCAGTGAGGTCACAGCTAGGTTTAATGATAAGTTCACAGCACCCCATGATCCAGTGGTTTAAACCTCACTAGGAGTAATTATCGTTTCGGCAGGTGCCTACTGCCTCCTCCTATATATATATATATATATATATATATATATATATATATATATATATATATATATATATATATATATATATATATATATATATATATATATATATTTTTTTTTTTTTTTTTTTTTATTTATTTTATTTTTTTTTTTTTGGTGGTCTATCTAACTCACGCTGCTGAAAATAAATAAATAAATAAAATTGTTATTTATTTTATTTTTACTTTTCTTTTTCAGTCTATGAAATAGATGTTAGTTATGAAATGTTAGTGAATAAAATGTGCCGATGGATCATATGCTAAAACATTTCTGCGCCGCAACTCTACTACTTTTAAAAGGCTCTAGTTGTAGTTGCATATGTTTTTAAGGATGGTTTTGCGATTTTAGTGACAAATTAACATGATTTCTACATTATTAACAGGAGAAACACTCTTGAGAATTAATCTGGCTAATCTGCTCTGCGGCCTTGGAAAATAGTCGTGGTGAGAGAGCAACGCGTTTCAGAATACGAACGATATCACATCTTGTTACCAAACCCACCCACACACACACACACACACACACACACATAGATCACCTTCATCCACATCTACTCCATACCTCTTTTTGCCTCTCCCCTCCATGTCACGTATCATGGAGGGGATATGTAAATCAAAGCTAAATGTCGAACTAACATATGCAGTTGCCGTGCTCAATATGTGCCCTCTGCTGACCTTCAGTAGTTGATATAGTTTACTTCAATGCCTGACACCAGGGAATACACATACATCACTTACATAGAAGCGAACTCATGTGTTAGTTTGACAGTTTGGTATGATGTATGCAGCTCTTTAAGGCGCTGTTGCACAAGTGTTAGTGGGGTGTTTCTTTTTTCTTTTCTTTTCTTTTTTCGTTCCTTCTCAGCCTAACCCTTGGATACAGTGTAGCGAAGAATTCTGCTTTGAAGGAAATAAGCTCGTTGCCGGGGTATTGTTACAAAGGTTTCTTCCCCATACAGAGAGAGAGAGAGAGAGAGAGAGAGAGAGAGAGAGAGAGAGAGAGAGAGAGAGAGAGAGAGAGAGAGAGAGAGATCGTTCTGTTTTATCTTATTTTCCTCAAGTGACTGAAGTACAATTTCTCAGGGTGTCTGGCTTTCCATTTCATTCTGATTCCTCTTTATTTCGTTTATATTACTTCCTGTTCTTTTAAATCAAATTTTCTATTTTCTATAGGTTTTGTGTTTCTGAAACGGATATGATAACATCTTCCACAAATTTAATTGGTTGATTCCATTATTATCCACTTATGGTTGTTCTTGTGTTTCTGTCAAACTTCATGGAAAATCTTTCAAGACAACTTTAGTTGTCTCGAGTCTTTTCTCCTTCAAATTTAGGCAATTGTACTAGTAAAGTTTTCAAAACAGGTTATCATAAGGTTTATTTCCTAGCTGTTAAGAATATCTTTTCTTATGCAATAACATTACTGATTAATTAATGCATATCAGTACTATTCATCTCGCGAAAATTTTTTGATCAGTTTCTATGAAGCTTCATTCTTGCACCTTCAGAATTTCTCCCACAACTCAAGATCAGGGACAAAGAGTTACCACCAGGTCAGCAGCCAGCTGGTCAGTGGTCACTCCAGCTTTTTCAAACATCAGCTTTTTTTTTATATATATTTTTTATTATTAGTTATTATTAATTAATTTATTTATTCATTCATTTATTTATTTATTTATTTTTGTAACTACATCATCTCTGCCTCTTCATAGTAAACGAAGTCATTTTTATGTTCCCTTTTATTTTCTTGGTTCCTTGGTTCCCCCCAAAAATAGCTGACACACTTCTGCACCAACAATATTAGCTTCTGTAGATTGCCTTTTATTGATAATCTTATCTGGATATATATATATATATATATATATATATATATATATATATATATATATATATATATATATATATATATATATATATATATATATATATATATATATATATACACACACACACACACACACACACACATACACACAACTGAAACATTTCCGTAGAATAGTGTTGTTATAATGTTGAATTGATTTGCAAATTGTTACATATTTCAAATTGTAGTATTCGAATGTGAGATAACGGTTTTGGACGACAGTTGGCGAGTGACAGTTGGTGCTGCAAAGGCTCAGACACAGACAGACAGACACACGGTGAGCAGCACGCAGGCAGCAGTACCAGAGCCACGCTGCGCCAGACACCACAGGCAGCATCCGCCATTCACGCCACTCAGTACAAATCTAGGCACGACAACCACCCTGTGCCATGAAGGAAGACAGCAACATTCTAGACAAGACCGCCAAGATGACCAAACAGAACAAGGCCCTGCTCTTCACTGCAGGGGGCGCCGCGGCGTTCATGGCAGGATACTACTACTATCACTGCAATTACAGGTGTGTACTGCTCTCTCTCTCTCTCTCTCTCTCTCTCTCTCTCTCTCTCTCTCTCTCTCTCTCTCTCTCTCTCTCATTTATCCGTAGACCTTAACGTACGTGTATACCTTCTTTATACGTAAAATAAGTAAAACATCAAATATATAATAGCTATAGAGAGAATAAATGAAATAATGATATAAAAAATATTTTATAGTTTGTATAAAGTAGACAAAATAGCAACTTAATGCCACGGAAAGCAGAGAAAGTTTTAAATACATAAGTTGCTATAAATATTAATGATAAAAGAACTTAAAAATACAGGTGGTTCCTAAAATGAACACATATATCATACTGAAAAGCTGCAATAAGACTCGCAGAAAAATTATGTACATTATTTCATGATATCTGAAGTCTTATTCTGAAACAATTTGTGTTAGTAAGTACTATTTTCAAAGGCCCTACATATTATTAGTCGGATTTCCATGGATGTTTTTTCTTTGGTAATCCAGCAACTTTTTGCATTGACTTCCGCGGTGTTTTCCATTTTGGCCACGATTATTTTCATTCAAAGGCCATAAAAATTAATAAACGAATTTTCAAAAGTGTTTCTCCTCTTAATAATGTAAAAATCCCACTGGTTTGTCAGTAGAAGCGTAAAAGCAGCCTTAAAAAAAAAAAAAAAAAAAAAAACGTGTTACCGCCAAGCGGATGAAAGTTGTTGAGTATGTGTATGCTAAATAATATGATCTGTGTTATGACAGTTGAAGGTAACACTAAGGACTAAGGTAACTAAGGAAACTAAGTCATTAGAGATTATGGAAACTGAATTCATTATAGTTAATCACAGTAGTGAAGATGTGTGAGAGGAACTAGCTGTGGAGAGCTTAGCTGCAGAGAGGTAGTGAGAGTTGTTTACGTGGTAAAGTTGATGACATGGCGCGAAGGGTAGATAAGACACCGAGGGATCTCTGTAGAGGAATGAGTCACCCAGAAACTATTGCTGACCTAAGGGTAAGACGGGCAGGCGTGAGGTGCTGAGGGCCAGCAGGAACGAAGCCCGGAGGTCGGAGCTCTACAATACAGACGCAGGTGTTGCTTGGTGACAGGCCTCCTTAAGACCCCAAACACGTGAGTGCCACATCTGTATTACGAGGGGTTGATTGCCCTAATTAACATAATCCATAATTAGTGATACGTTATGTTGATGTAGTATGTAATAGTTTGTAGTGCTACGAACGTCTTATGTTTATTATGTATGTCTTCAGGTTTGACCGAATGCAATAAACGATTCGCGTCACCGTGTGGGTCTAAAATCATTTAGCTGCTTCCGGACAGCTACACGTGTAACTTCAAACTAGAGCCTATTTTAAACTACCTACTGGGGATGAGGACTGCGGCGCAAGTGTTCTTTGGTCCGTTTTCTGAAACTCTTTGTTTCTCCTCTTAATGTATAAATATAATTAATATGTCACTGCAAGCTTAAAGAACACCCACGTAACTTCAGAATGGTCCTTTTGTTTCAGTTTTTAGTCTGATCTCGTGATGGTACAGTAACAAACTCTGACAGTTTACAGATTACCAACAGAGATCTTAAAAGTGAGGGAAAACAATGTGAAAGTGAGTATAGTGTGCCACCTGATTATTGACTTTAAAGAACAAGAACTGAAGAGAGAGAGAGAGAAAGCTTGCCTGGCGCCGCACCAAATAGGTCTTATGGCGCCGAAATGTGAAATTGCATAGAAACATTAGTAGGTAGGTAATGGTAAACTGAAAAGTAAAATTAACAAAAATAAGATATAATTCAAGAATTTAACGCGAGACAGGCTTGGTTTTCATACTGTCCGGGAATTGCGTATTGTGTGGTGAGAATTTGACTTTAAAATAGTAAAATGAATGGATAGTATTGAAGTAACATTATCGTTTTCATCTGAAGGTTAGGTTGAGTTAAGTTAGCTTAGGGTTGAGTTAATTAAGTTCTTTAATTTCATTGTTAATTCATTCATAATTATAGTGTAGATCATTTGAAAAAAAAAATCACATTTTTTGACAAGAAATAGTCACATCCTCTAAATTAGTCGGCAAAGGTTAGCTCTGCAAAACTCAAATAAGTAAAAAAAAAAAAAAGTTTAAGAAAATAAAACACTTTATGAGTTGCAGAAAATATGAGAAGTAAATGGACAGCATGAGGTAGAGCAAAACAAAGAGGTGCCGTTACGAAGATTGTGTTTGTCAGTTGTGCCGTAGTCTTTCCGTAGTGACGTGATGCGGCGCCACTCATAACAAGTGCGATCATGAAGCGTTGCCTATAGCGTTGCAGAGCGTTAGGCAGTTAGGGGATGTGGTACACATGTGCAATATTGGACAATTCGTGACGCCCTTTAGGTATCCCATCAGTGTTCAGCAGAAGTAATACAATATACTGAACGAAAAAGTACACAGCAGAGGTCGCTAGAGGCAATCAAAGGGCATGGAAAAATGGGATACAGCAAATCCACACCCCTTGAAAGTAAGTCTTACCAATAGCATTTCATTATATATTCCTTTATCGTGCCTTCCCATCCCCAGCCTTGTGGGATGTGGGGTTTTCGAGTGGGGAAATAAAAAAAAAAGTGAAATTTGACCTTTAAGAAAAGTCTACAGGAAAATCATTCTTTTCGTAATTTTTTTGGGGGGGCAGGGAGAGCAAATATGATTAAAATATGGGCTCCCAAACCTAACCTAATCTAATGTGGGGCTACGCCCTCCTCAACTCCTCTAACTTAACCTAATGATGCCCATGCCCCCTCAACCCTCATAACCTAACTTTGCAGGGGGCTGTGCCCTAACCTAATGGGGGGCTGCATCCCTCCTGACCCTGCCCTCTAACCTAACTAACAGCTTCCCTCAACACCTCCAAATACTCATAGGATTACAAAGAACTTGAGGTGGCAGGTGTCTTCTCTAGGCAGTTTGGATCATAGGGATTGTACATGGAAGTGGCCTCTTGAAGAAAACATGAAAATGCTTATTGCAGTCAGCAATGGCCATAATAAACATTGCCATTGCAAGATAACCAAAAAAGTGCCTCCTTCTACAATAGAGAAACACTTTATTCTTCACTTCCCTCCACAGCTGCTTGATATTGTTGTTGAGTGTAGCACTTATTTTAGTCCACAAAGTTAAAGGAGTGGTTAACAGTTAAGTGTCGGTATCCTTCCTTGTGTAGACAAGTGTATGCTTTCCAGCAATCAGATGTAATAGTACTGCCAGGGAGAATGCAGTCTTTTATCATGGCAAGGAGTGTCTTGCTGTTTCACTGCTGAACATTAACCATGAGGCACTCTCGAGTCTCCCAACACACGCTGCTGAACACACTTTCTGTTTCCGCTAACCTACCCGTGTTATATTTGCTTTTTCTAATCTTGCTCTCATCAATATCTAAAATTTTTCTTTCACTTCCAATTTGTCTGTAACTCTTGCAACACCACTCAATCAACACCTATGAAAACTAGCCCAGTCACAAATCCCCTTGTCACTCCAGTTCACTTTGAATGACAACATATGAAAAGTATTCATGCATGTATTCTTGTGTTCACGAACACAAGGATAGTCTTAATATCCACATGGGCATTATAAAAAAAATCTGTTCTTAAATATACTTTCTTGCCACAAAAACTCTTATTTTTTTCTTATGTCCTTTTGCATTTTTTTGTTGACAGCACCAGAGATTCTGGTTCAAGTTTAGCACAGCCACCTTTCCACGCTCCCCACAATCTTTCTTTTCGAAGACAAGCTTGTGATTGACACACAAGTCAAACAAATCTCTTATTTTGCTACAGTAATGTAGGCAAAGGTCGATTAATCTGACATCACAATATGCACACCTGTCCGAGGCCATGACATCAAGTAAACTGACATGGTGCTAGGGCCAGTCAGGTCCACATGTTTTGTCTTGATTGGCAGCTCTAAAGTGGTTTGATATTATGTCACACCTCCAGTAATCAGGTCCATACATTCTATGTTGTGATTGGCAGATGTAACATCCAACACACAAACACATGTATTATTCTTTGTGCCTTCACTGGAGCTTCATCTGTATGGAATTTGTGAGGCAGATTTTTAAAGACCCATTAAGGACCCCCAAATAAAACCAGCACAAACGTATTGTACATTAAGTATCTCATCACTATGTGTGAGTATTTTGCTGCTTTGTTAGGAAATGCTATTGGTTTTACTGTTTATATTTATGTCATGAATTAATAGTAACATGAGAAAATAATGTTGAAGAGGTCTGCAGCGGCCACTTCAATCTAACACCAAACTAGGAAGAAAGTAATAGTTTTCAAAAACCTACCTTTATTATGTGGCAAAGACTGAAGATGGCCATGTGAAGCACACCAATTTGTGTTACTTGAAGTCCAAGGAGACAAAGTCCTACATTTTAATTAAGGTTAGAAGACATGATTAGTTAGGTATAGTTTTAAAAACCCCTTCACTGCATTAAGTCTTTTCCATCCCCAAAATTCTGCATTGTCTGATATTCCAGTGTCTTGATTGAATGAAGGACTACTTCCATTATGAAACTGAAAAATTAATCTGTTATAAATGTTTGATCATGGATCAAACCAGGATCTGACAGACCAGGACAAGCCTTGTCCAATCAGACCATAAGGTACCTCACAGAGATATTTTTGAAAAAGTACCCTGGATCTGTTATGAAAAATAATGTTAGCAGGGGCAACCTTAATATTGCAGGTTGCAAGAGAGAAATGCACAATTGCCAGTCAAGTAAGTACAGGCAAGTTACTGAATTGGCATCGCTGCAGGTAGCAGGGTGGTGGTGGCCTGCTCCCTCCCTTAGCATTATAGTTACCCAACCCAGCATTACAGACTTCTTTGTGGCTTGGTGTGCCTCATCCCTGCAGTATGGTTTTGAGTTACCCATGTTGCATTATGACTTGGAGGCAAACTGATCTCCAATGTTAGATGCAATATGCATTAGTATGTTGTGCATCAGCAGCAATCTAGCTTTTTTAAATTTAATTACATTTATTTTTATTTATTATTATTATCATTATTTTGTTTATTTATTTATTTATTTTATTTATTCATTTATTTATTTATTTTTTTTTTTATTTTTTTATTTTATTTTTTTATTTTTTTTCATTTTTTTTTTTATAAGAGAGGCACTGGCCTAGGGCAATAAAAAGATAAGGGCAAAAAAAGAAAGGCCCATTGACAATGCCAGTCCCAAAAGAAGGTAAAAAGAATCATTCAAAATTGGAGGATAAGTGTCTTGAAATCCCTCTTGAAAGAGTTCAAGTTATAGGGAGGAAATACAGAAGCAGGAGTTCCAGAGTTTCCTAGAAAAAGGGATGAATGTTGAGAATACTGGTTAATGCATGCATTAGAGAGATGGACAGAATAGTGATGAGAGAAAGTAGAAAGTCTTGTGCAGTGAGGCCATAGGCAGAGGGGAAGCATGCAGTTAGCACAGAAGAACAGTTAGTGTGACAAAAATGGTAGAAGATAGTAAGAGATACTATTTTGGGATGATGAGAGAGAGGCTGAAGACAGTCAGTTAGAGAAGAGGAATACAGTAAAATCCCTCTTATCCGGCATCAACGGGACCGCCGACATGCCGGATACCAGAAGTTGCCGGATACTTGAATAGAAGTGAAATTATGTCCACAATCACCACCCTACACTCACGCATCTTACCATAACAAAGATCAGCTGATCGCCATGCCACGCGTCGCCACCCGCGCTGTCACCTCACACTCACCAACACACAATACTACTGTACTAACATTCTCTTTAATACTTTTCTCTTATAAGTAAGTTGATGGGTTACAAAAATAAAGTACGTATACACTTATTTGCTTTATTCGATATTAGCCAACATGTATAGCATACAATAAAGATATGAAAATGTACGAGTGTTTGTGACACTTTTTCGCTCCCCACACCTCTCATTCAACACCCTCCAGGTCATCAACATCATCAGATTCTGTACTTGTTTGCCCCACTTCTTTTCCCTTACAAGCTACTTTAAAATAGTTTCTAATGTCTCCTTGTTTGCAGCTCCTTCTTCTTTGCAGCAAAAACTCATTCTCAGTGCAGTGAAGGGTCATAACATCTCCGGTTGACATGTATGTGCACTGCTTAGCAAACCTGACAAAGCCAGCTATGTGTTTCGCAGCTTGTTCCCAAGTTACTTTAGGCTCATTATCATCATCATCATCATCACTATCATCACTAATTTTCTCTAAATGATCTTCTACTACAGCGTTGATAAGTTCCTTGTCTGTGAGAGTGAATGTTACGGCCTGATTTTCGTCCACATCCACCCATTCCTGTAACGCTTCATCTGTCACTTTAAGTTGCACATTTCCCCCCATTTCCCTCAGCTCGCTGACCACCGAATTTTTCATGCCACCTACAAACCCTTCAAACTCCTCATCATCCTCATCATCACACATCATCAAAGGGTACAATTTGCGCCAACATCGCATCAGTGTTTGCCTTTTAACGTCTAGCCAAGCAAGTGAAGCCATGAATATCGCATCCTTAACATTAAACTGTTTTTGGAACTTGGGGATTGTGCCGTCCTCATAATTAACAAGTTTGCGAAGGAAACTCTTACTATAGTTCATCTTAAAATTTTGCATGACTCCCTGATCCATGGGTTGAATAACACTTGTGACATTAGGGGGCAAATATACAGCAAAAATATTTCCCACAACAAGTTCCTCTGCTGGTGGATGGTGGATGGTGGAATTTTAATAGATTTTATGAGTACACATTGATTTTTTTATTGATTTTAAGGCTAGGGGAAAAATGTGCCAGATACTTGAAGCTGCCGGATACTTGAATGCCGGATGAGAGAGATTTTACTGTACATAATTGAAAAACCCCCTTTCCTTTAAATTGAAGTTGTTGGATGAGTTTTGTTCCATAGCACTGCAGCTACATTTATATGTAGTTTTAAACAGGTGTAAAAAGAATCACAGCCATCATTTTCTCACTCTTTTTATTTTATTTAATAACAGAACACTGGAAATCAAATATGATAGAGATCATTTGCCCCATTTTCTAAGTCCATAGCATTATAAAAATAAATCTTGATGTATGAAAAATCAAATAAATTATGGAAATGTGTTAAATGGTGAAAAATTTCTTGCAGTGAACTATTAGAATAAATAGAAATAGATGAAATGAATGAATAAAATAAATAGACATATAGAGGGACAGTCAACTGAGATGAATGGAGGAGGTGAGTAGTGGATTTATGGAACCTGATGATGATGAATGGATGAAACTCATTAAGCTCAGTAGATTAAACATATTTAAGTCAAGTCATTTGCATTATCATTTGAAAACTTATCCAGGATAAAATTTACTGTCATTTTGCTTTTCAGAAATCCTGCACCCAAGAAAAGTGGCAGTACTACTTCACAAGACAAGACTGATGCTCAGGCGGTTCAGTCTATCCCCTCACCCAGTGGCAACAAGGGCAAAGAAAGCAAGGACCCAAAAGTAAAATAATGGGTTGCAATATCCCAGTGCAACATAGAATAGGATGTGTGACATTGCCTTTGATATGGATGTTATGGAGTTTGTGGAGAATACCTTCAGCTTTACTTATGTTTGCACATCATGTTTTGAACTCACATAAATTAGTTTGGAAAAAAAAACAAGGAATGGCAATATGTAACAGATGATCCGAACAAAATCTGTAAAGAAAGCCCATTTCTTTGAACTCAAATGGAAAGACAATTTTAGTGTTTGCATAGTTTTGACTTGTAGGACAAAGGAGGTAGTAGCATGTTTCCATTAGTTTTGAAAATATTTTTACAAGAATGGATGACTTTTTAATGTGTATATATATACATATATGTAATTAGTGAAAATAAATTGAATATTTGTACTTGAAGATTTGAATCAAAATGAGTGCCAGTAGAAAATTATGCCTCAATCGCAAGAGAGAGAGAGAATTGTGTCCTGAAGGTGCACATGACATTTCTGATGACTTCCAAGAGGCTGCTACAGTCTTCAGGTAATGCTGCATGAATTTAAACCTTATCTCCTCAAAATTTAAACTTTTCATATATAGTTTGTGTTATGTTCCTTATGTTTTGTTTTGTATCCTTAGGAGAATATTAAAGAAACAAAAGTGAACAGAGTACATTGACATAAAGATACAGTAAAGTATTTCATCTAGAATGCCTTGTGGGTGAGGGAGTGCAGTCTGTATAAAATGATACTCCAAATATAAAAAAAAGTTAGACACATGGCAGACATCTGCCACAGAGATGAGATCAGTTGCACATGATATCTAGGTCTCTTTCTGCATCCAGACTCACCAACAGAATTGGTTTACTTGTGCTTCACTATAATAAACCAGAACCCCATTCTCACATCTGATCTGGTAATCTGATTGGACTACTTGAAGAAACCTATGCTGTTGAAGCTTTTGAGACCATGTCACCATTTCTAATCATCCTGATTATATGTAACTATTGTTCGTTGCTCCACAGACATCCCTCTTACATTTAACATCCTCTGCACTACATCCATCCCATTTATGGCTGTCACCTTAGCCTTAAACCTCACACATCCAGCCCAGTTATCTTTATCAGTTACACTTACTCTTCAGTTCTATGAATTTCTGAACACAACTGCTCAGTCAGATTTCTCTCTCTCTCTCTCTCTCTCTCTCTCTCTCTCTCTCTCTCTCTCTCTCTCTCTCTCTCTCTCTCTCTCTCTCTCTCTCTCTCTCTCTCTCTCTCTCTCTCTCTCTCTCTCTCTCTCTCTCTCTCTCTCTCTCTCTCTCTCTCTGCTACTACTGTCATTGAATAATGAATACCAGATAGACATTAATGAAGATTAGGATCCAGTTGGATCATCTCAGAACACATGGATGTGAATAGTAATTACAAATCCGTTAGATATAAGCTCCAAATGTTAACTGCCACCAGAAAGATAAAGTGTAATTTTCACAAAAAGGTAAAGTGTGAAGGGAAAAAAAAAAAAATCAATAAAATGAGGAACTACATTATGAACTTAATTTACAGTAAAAGCATCCCATGAAAACAAACTAGACTTAATTAATATAAAAATAAATAGATAAAATAAAAATCCCCCTTAGTTAATGTATCAGTACATAATTATTTTACAGTATTGGTAAGCAATAGCCCCATGTATATACATTCTTTGGTTATTTTACAGGCTCCCAAAGAGACTGCGGAGTGGCAAATCTCAGGGTAAGTCTAAGAGAACTGTGCTTGATCCAGACACCGAAGAGGATCCATCGTCATCAGCAAACAAGGATCCACCTGATGAAAACACTACAAATACTTCCCTACAGGACCAACATTTAGAAGAGCATGGGAATGAGACATCAGTAAAGGATACTGATCTTCAAGAAATAGAAAAAAATGTTATGTTCTGAGTCTGAAAAATTATGTCCGTCATGCAAGGTAATTGTGCCAAGTGCTGTGTTTGCTGACCACTTTAAAGAGTGCCTACAAAAATTTAAGCGGACTAGAGGAGGATGTAAAAAGAAATTACCTGATGCCAATAGGGAGGGAGAAACAAATCAGCAAAAGGAACATCAACCAGTATTACCCTGTCCAGTTTGCAAGAAGGTATGTTTGAATGATGAAGATGTTAGTATATGGTGGGGTATGTTGAACCAAACATGTCACCACAAGTTGTGCAGTTTTGAAGTTTTTTACTAATAAAATTGAAATGCCACATGACATGTGGATAAATACTGTATTAGTGCCAGGACTGTTGATAATAGTTGAAGCATTATTTGCAATCTTTGTTTCTAGTTTAAGACCTTAAGTGGTTCAGTAATTCTTTTGTTCTTACTCTTACTAGCTTTATCTTTATGTAGGGTTGCAAAAATAGCCATCTTCCACACACTTGAAACTCTTCTCTCTGCTTCCATGCATGGCCACATACTAAGAGGATCTCCATATTTTAGCTTTATAGTTATTCCATCTATGTGTGCAACTTCTGATAAACTAGTCTGGTTACTGATCTCTCCCATATTTCTATTAATTTTTTCTTTTCTTTTCTCTACACAATTGCTCACTCTTTGCCTGCTTGTGTACCAGTACTTGACTCTACTGCTTCCCCTACTGCCATTGTATTTATTACTATATGCATTTTAGCTCTCCTTACCACCTATAAGAGCCCTGTCTTCTCATAATACTCCCATTCTCTCTCTCTCTCTCTCTCTCTCTCTCTCTCTCTCTCTCTCTCTCTCTCTCTCTCTCTCTCTCTCTCTCTCTCTCTCTCTCTCTCTCTCTCTCTCTCTCATACAATTTCACTTTTCCTCAAACATTGATATCTCCTCACTTCCTGTAATTTCTTACTTTACAGATACATACACACAGATCCACACATACATCACATGTAGAAATATCCCTACCTTCTCCACTGCCTGCATTATTCTGTACACTTTCCTTTATAACCTCTCCACCATTTTGTACTTTAGGAGGCACAAGGATTGCACATCATTCCTTTCCCCATCTTTGGCTATTCTCATCCATATTACATAATACCACTTTTCACACTTCCTGTCCTTCACTATTCTCACTCATACTATGTAATACCACTTTCTTCTAATCATTCGCACTTTTCCTTTCCTTCATTATTATCATATTACCTATAATAGCACTTTTCTTCTAAGCCTGTCTTCACACACCTCAACATTCCCATAGCCCATTACTCTGTGCAACCTTACATGCACTTTATCCCAGCAGTGTCCAGTTCTCCACCACCTACATCCTCTTCTCTAATTGCACTTATTCTGTTTTTTTTTTTTTTTTTTTTTTTTTTTTTTTTTTTTTTTGCTACTCTCAGGCAAAGGCCCATATAAAAAAAAATACTCTGCTTTCTCGCCACAACTATTTTCTAAGGCCTCAGAGATGATTAGTCAGGTTTTCAAGAATGATTATCCAATTAATAATGTAAAAATCTTGCTCATATGTCTCTAGAACTGTATAAACATTCTTAAAACACAGTGTAACTTTAATTAGAGCCTTTTGAATGTAGTTGGGGTGTGAGAACAAGTGTTATATAATATGGTTCAAAATTTTACCGCTGTCCTAGGGAACAAAGAAATTTGATGAAATCAACATCTAGAGAATAGTAAGTTCTTGAATTAGATTCATGAATTAATCTAATTTTTTTTTTCTCAGCCTTTTAAATCTAAGACTCAGCGTGTGTCACATGTCAAAGCCTGTGCTCATGGTCATGGATTGACATCAGAGCAGCTTCTTCTGGCCTCAAGACTACTGGAAAAACAAACAGAGGAGTGGAGTGAACTGGGACTCCCCTCTGTTCAACAGCCCCAGAACTCCAAACCAAAAGTTAGTATAATATATTTAAGGCCTACCCGAAGCAGTCATTAAAAATCAGTATGTAACATTTACTTAGCACATTGGTACCTTGACTTGCAAGTGCCCCAACTTACAAATTTTATGAGATATGAGTTGTCACTTGGACAGTTTTTTGCTTTGAGTTGCGAGCCAAAATCTGAGATATGGGCTAGCTTCAGCTACACTGCCACTAGTTGGCACTTGGCACGAGCACCACAACAATTGCCCAGCATTCCTCGCCTCACTCATTCACTTCATGTATTTTTATACAGCATTTGTTATTTATAAATACTTTTTTATTATAGTAAACACTTGGTATAGTGAATATATATATATATATATATATATATATATATATATATATATATATATATATATATATATATATATATACAGAGAGAGAGAGAGAGATGAATCTCTCTCTCTCTCTCTCTCTCTCTCTCTCTCTCTCTCTCTCTCTCTCTCTCTCTCTCTCTCTCTCTCTCTCTCTCTCTCTCTCTCTCTCTCTTTCTTTCTTTCTTTCTTTCTTTCTTTCTTTCTTTCTTTCTTTCTTTCTTTCTCTCTCTCTCTCTCTCTCTCTCTCTCTCTCTCTCTCTCTCTCTCTCTCTCTCTCTCTCTCTCTCTCTCTCTCTCTCTCTCTCTCTCTCTCTCTCTCTCTCTCTCTCTCTCTCTCTCTCTCTCTCTCTCTCAGATAAGTTAACACACACACACACACACACACACACACACACACACAGTGTCTAGATTAGACTTAGCTTTAGGATAAATGATAAGTATTTCCCCACCCCCTCTGTAGATTTTCAGTTTGTTAACTGCCTGAAGAATAAACTGTTTATTATTATTATTATTACAAAGAGAGAGAGAGAGAGAGAGAGAGAGAGAGAGAGAGAGAGAGAGAGAGAGAGAGAGAGAGAGTGAGCATAGTGTCATCAGCCATTGTCAAGGTCACTCACTGGCTGTCACACAGCTACAATTCATCTCTCAAACATGCTGTTGACTGTGTGTCTGCCAACTCTCCTGCATTTTAAGACCTAGGATACCTAGGATATTCATAAAGCAAACATTCAATAATTTTGAAATATGCAGTAATTTGTGAAGTTTTGTAAAATAAAACAAGTGTTCAAAAGCTTTAAAAGGGTTGTTCTACCTGAAATTCGGTAAACAGAGGTTCACTATATTGATAGTTTACTGTATTCAGAAACATGTAACAAGAAAATTGGGTGGCTTTTTGGGGGCTGAAATAGATTAATGGCATTTCAGTTAATTTCAATGGTGAGAACTGATCTGACATACTAGCAAATTAGGGTATGAGCTCTGTCATGGAGTGAATGAAACTTGTAAGTCAAGATACCACTGTATTTGAGCACAGAGAGAATTACAAAACAAACAGGAAAAATGTCAAAGTCCCAGTTCCACCAAGAGGCAAGAGTTCCACTTCTAAATTAAAATTATTGCAGAAACCAATGAAATCAGGCTGTTTCAGACCACTGGGGAAAGGAAAAATATCTGGAACTAAAGTGGCCAACACACTTGGAGCTTTTCTATACTTTTTGGTAGCAGGATTAAAGAAGATTTTTCTCCCCAATTTTGTACCCTTAGTCCTTTCTACTTTCTCCTTGACTTTCTATGTAAATAGCTAAGAAGGAACAGTTATAGTTCACAGGTATATGTTGAACCTTCAGATATGATTGACCACAATGATAGCATTTTTTAGATTCTATAACTAGAATTATTCATAACCATTTAAGATGGAAATAATTTTTTGAGCATTATATGTATCAATAAAAGAGAAGTAATCATATTTTCTTTAGGCACAAAAAGCTGTGAAGCATACAGAAGACCTAAATGATCCTGATATAGCCATGGCTCTTGCTATGTCTCGGTCCATGGTTGAAGAGGAGGTGGAATCAAGAACCTCAAGAGAGGAAAAACTATTTGCTCTTGGGATGGAAGATATTGTGAATGAGGATAGGAAGGTCAAGCCTGTGCTGCTTCTACCACCAGATGCTGGTAATTTCTCTGTTGTTTGCATCATCTTACTGGAGTTTTTGTACATGTTATACAGGATCTGTTTAATTAGAAATTTCACAGAGTTCCTAGTGATTTTGTGCAAAAATGTTTCAATAATTATATTTCCAATAAAATTTCCTTTGGTGAAAAAGGTGTAGTTAGGTTTGGTTAGGTTATTATAGATTCAGATTAACTATTCAACCATACTAAAATAGATTTGTAGTATATTTTTAAATGCATAAAACTTGTAGATCTATTAAAATTAGATCGTAATATGCTTTTACTGCATAAAACTTGTAGGCCTATTAAAATTTTATTTTATATTTTTATATTTTTATATTTTTATTTATTTATTTATTTATTTTTTTCAATTTTTATTTATTTATTTATTTATTTTTCTCTCCTCTCTCTCCTTTTTTTTTGTGTTATCTTAACCTCCATTATGCCACCTAAGAAGGAGAAAGGTGTTAGTAATAGTAGCAGTAAGAAGCCTAAGCATATTACTATTAAAGTAAAAAAGGAAATTATTGGAAGAATAAATGAGGAGGGTAGAGAAGGTGAAGTTAACGAAAAAGAGATTAGTGGGTAGGTTTGTTTGTGCATGTGGGTGAATATCTCTCTCTCTCTCTCTCTCTCTCTCTCTCTCTCTCTCTCTCTCTCTCTCTCTCTCTCTCTCTCTCTCTCTCTCTCTCTCTCTCTCTCTCTCTCTCTCTCTCTCTCTCTCTCTCTCTCTCTCTCTCTCTCTCTCTCTCTCTCTCTCTCTCTCTCTCTCTCTCTCTCTCTCTCTCTCTCTCTCTCTCTCTCTCTCTCTCTCTCTCTCTCTCTCTCTCTCTCTCTCTCTCTCTCTCTCTCTCTCTCTCTCTCTCTCTCTCTCTCTCTCTCTCTCTCTCTCTCTCTCTCTCTCTCTCTCTCTCTCTCTCTCTCTCTCTCTCTCTCTCTCTCTCTCCCCCTAATTGAACGTCAGTCTGTGTCAAAATTTGACACATACAATGATGTGAACCATGGTCTGGAATGAATTAAGTTTGTAAACCAAGGTTCTACTGTATATTTCTGAATTATTTATTTTCAAGGATACATGGTTGACTGGATAAAATTGGTCTACAGTAACCTAATGTAACTTTGCCAGTTAAAAGAACTATTATTGGAAATATAATTACTGATTTTTTTTTTTTTTCCCTCTAATTTTTTCCATAAAAGATGCAAAGGAGAGGTAATTCAGGGATTGTGGCCTTTATGATCTCTCATACTTGAGAGGAACAGGTTTACTTAAACAGCATAAATTATGTTTTTTGTGTATTATTTTATATAGTGTAGGTTGTATATACAGTAGGGTATGTGACAGCGAACATGATTTGTTCCAGTGTAGCATTTGTTATGGCAAATGTGCATTATGGTGACTGAATAACACATAGGAAGAATTAATTGGTTCCAGGGAACCAGAAAACAGTATAAAAAATTCCATAATTAAAGAAAAAAATTATCAAAATAAGCACATTTGCACTACTACATTTGAGATAACAACAAATACATATAGTACCTTCCCAAGTTTCACACCTAGCCCTAAATTCTTACCATCCTGAGTTTCATGAATTATCACCCCGAGTTTTGTGCTGCTTTGACGAGGATGGGTCACATTTACTGACTATTGGTATCACGCGTATACAGAGGAACCCCCATAAGTCGGAGTTATTCTCTCTCTCTCTCTCTCTCTCTCTCTCTCTCTCTCTCTCTCTCTCTCTCTCTCTCTCTCTCTCTCTCTCTCTCTCTCTCTCTCTCTCTCTCTCTCTCTCTCTCTCTCTCTCTCTCTCTCTCTCTCTCTCTCTCTCTCTCTCTCTCTCTCTCTCTCTCTCTCTCTCTCTCTCTCTCTCTCTCTCTCTCTCTCTCTCAGTAAGAACAATTCTAAGGATTGCTAAATAGAATGAGACTGATTGAAAATTAAGATAGAATTACGTATGCGAGAGTAAGAAAGAGTGAGAAAAGATGAAACAAAAATAGCATAAAATGAATGAGAGAGAGAGAGAGAGAGAGAGAGAGAGGTATCACTCCATAGGCCCTTATCTTTGACAGATAACTGTAAGGGAGGTTTGAGACAAGACAAAAGAAGGGATAGGAAAGGGATGAAGGGACAAACACCAGATAGGTAAACAATGGCTTGTACAGCTGGTGAGTTAATCTTACCAGTTTTAGTTTATCCTGAATGATTTTTTATTAAAATTTTAGTGCTCGCACAAATGGCAAGTTTGTCTTGCGGGTTATGGTTCATTAATCTGATTAAAGATTAAAATTTCAGTGTGTTATTGCATTTGTACGTTATTACAACTGTATTGTTGTCTACCCTACTGTATATATATTTTGGGTATTGCAAATTCAGTAAAAGTTCCAGACTAATTATATTTGTTTCACCAGTCAGTAGTAAAACATCAGCAAGGCAAATGAAGAAAACTGCAAAGAACCGTAAAGGATGCTGTCGGATTTATAATACTGCATTAGTCACACGCTCTGTGGAGGAGAGGGAGAGGCTGATCAGTGAAAAAGTTGCAGTACTGTTAACCTCTTCTGATACTGCAGAAGGTGGATGGGCCAATAGTGAGACTCCAAAACATTCCAGAAGATTAGCTTCTCTAGTGAACAAGGTAAGGCTGTCTCCATCCTCCTTTGCATCATTGTTAGCATGTTTGATTCCCCTGCAGAATAAGGTCCTTCCTTTATGGATAAACTTTACCATATATATTTATACAATCTCCATGCTGGACTAGAGAGTTGTTCCAGGGTGCCAGAGCACAACTCTGGTTTTGGTTCATACCTATTCTTTGGTAAGTAAAGAAGGGCTACAGCATGAAAGCAGACAAGCCCAAAGTGTTACAACCCATCAGTAATGTTGACCATTGAAACTTTTGGTTCCAAGTTGAGTGCCAGTTGCTACACCATTGGCCTGATGCCTACACATTGTTAAAATAGGGATGGAGATTCTCTCTCTCTCTCTCTCTCTCTCTCTCTCTCTCTCTCTCTCTCTCTCTCTCTCTCTCTCTCTCTCTCTCTCTCTCTCTCTCTCTCTCTCTCTCTCTCTCTCTCTCTCTCGTTATACCTTTAAATGTTGTAATCTCAACATATTTTTAATCCACTTAGGTCAAAATATACATTTGCACACATCGATGAAATTCTCCCAAATTTGTCTTTGTTGAGATTTTTTTTTTTTTTATGTAGGAGGGACACTGCCCAAGGGCAACAAAAATCCAATAAAAAAAATGCCCCCTGAAATGCCAGTCCCATAAAAGGGTCCAAAGTGGTAGTCAAAAATTGAAGGATAAGTGTCTTGAAACCTTCTTGAAGAAATTCAAGTCACAGGAAGGTGGAAATACAGAAGCAGGCAAGGAGTTCCAGAGTTTACCAGAGAAAGGGATGAATTGAGAATACTGATTAACTCTTGCATTAGAGGTGGATAGAATAGGGGTGAGAGAAAGAAGAAAGTCTTTTGCAGTGAGGCCGCAGGAGGGGAGGCATGCAGTTAGTAAGATCAGAAGAGCAGTTAGCATGAAAATAGTGGTAGAAGACAGCCAGAGATGCAACATTGCGGCGATGAGAGAGAGGCCGAAGACAAGTCGGTTAGAGGAGAGGAGTTGATGAGGCGAAAAACTTTTGATTCCACCCTGTCTAGAAGAGCAGTATGAGTGGAACTCCCCAAGATAAGTGAGGCATACTCCATACATGGACGGATAAGGCCCTTGTACAGAGTTAGCAGCGGGGGGGTGAGAAAAACTGGCGGAGATGTCTCAGAACGCCTAACTTCATAGAAGCTGTTTTAGATAGAGATGAGATGTGAAGTGTCCAGTTCAGATTATAAGTAATGGACAGACAGAGGATGTTCATTGTAGAAGAGGGGGACAGTTGAGTGTCATTAAAGAAGAGGGGATAGTTGTCTGGAAGGATGTGTCGAGTTGATAGATGGAGGAATTGAATTTTTGAGGCATTGAACAATACCAAGTTTGCTCTGTCTCAATCAGAAATTTCAGAAAGATCAGAAGTCAAGTGTTCTGTGGCTTCTCTGCATCGAATGTTTACTTCCTGATGGGTTGGATGTCTATGAAAAAATGTAGAAAAGTGCAGGGTGGTATCATCGGCGTAGGAGTGGATAGGACAAGAAGTTTGGCTTAGAAGATCATTAATGAATAATAAGAAGAGAGTGGGTGACAGGACCAGAAACCCTGAGAAACACCACTGTTAATAGATTTAGGAGAAGAACAGTGGACCGTCTACCACAGCAGCAATAGAACAGTCAGAAAGGAAACTTGAGATGAAGTTACAGAGAGAAGGATAGAAGCTGTAGGAGGGTAGTTTGGAAATCAAAAGCTTTGTGCCAGACTCTATCAAAAGCTTTTGATATGTCCAAGGCAACAGCAAAAGTTTCACCAAAATCTCTAAAAGAGGATGACCAAGACTCAGTAAGGAAAGCCAGAAGATCACCAGTAGAGTGACCTTGACGGAACCCATACTGGCGATCAGAGAGAAGGTTTGTGAAGTGATAGATGTTTAAGAATCCTTCCTGTTGAGGATAGATTCAAGAACTTTAGATAGGCAGGAAATTAAAGCAATAGGACGGTAGTTTGAGGGATTAGAATGGTCACCCTTTTTAGGAACAGGCTGAATGTAGGCAAACTTCCAGCAAGAAGGAAAAGTAGATGTTGACAGACAGAGCTGAAAGAGTTTTGACGAGGCAAGGTTGCAAGTATGGAGGCACAGTTTCAGAGAACAATAGGAGGGACCCCATCAGGTCCATAAGCCCTTCCAAGGGTTTAGGCCTGCAAGAGCATGGAAAGCATCATTGCGAAGAATTTTAATAGGTAGCAGGAAGTAGTCAGAGGATGGAGGAGAGGGAGAGGAACAAGCCCAGAATCATCCAAGGTAGAGTTTTTAGCAAAGGTCTGAGTGAAGAGTTCAGGTTTAGAAATAGATGTGATAGCAGTGATGCCATCTGGTTGAGATAAAGGAGGGAAAGAAGAAGAAGCAAAGTTATTGGAGATATTTTTGGCTAGATGCCAGAAGTCACGAGGGGAGTTAGATCTTGAAAGATTTTGACACTTTCTGTTAATGAAGGAGTTTTTGGCTAGTTGGAGAACAGACTTGGCATGGTTCTGGGCAGAAATATAAAGTGCATGAGATTCTGGTGATGGAAGGCTTAAATACCTTTTGTGGGCCACCTCTCTATCACGTATAGCACGAGAACAAGCTGTGTTAAACCAAGGTTTGGAAGGTTTAGGTCGAGAAAAAGATTGAGGAATGTACGCCTCCATGCCAGACACTATCACCTCTGTTATGTGCTCAGTACACTGACGGGTCTCGGACACGGAAGCAGCAGTCATTCCAAGGAAAATCAGCAAAATTCCTCCTCAGGTCCCCCCAACTAGCAGAGGCAAAATGCCAGAGGCACCTTTGCTTAGGGGGATCCTGAGGATGATTGGAGCGATAGGACAAGATACAGATATGAGATTGTGATCGGAGGATCCCATCAGAGAAGAAAGGCTGACAGCATAAGCAGAAGGATTAGAGGTCATGAAAAGGTCAAGAATGTTGGGCATATCTCCAAGACGGTCAGGAATATGAGTAGGGTGTTGCACCAATTGCTCTAGGTTGTGGAGGATAGCAAAGTTGAAGTCTGGTTCACCAGGATGGTCAGTGAAGGGAGAGGAAAGCCAAAGCTGGTGGTGAACATTGAAGTCTCTAAGAATGGAGATCTCTGCAAAAGGGAAGAGAGTCAGAATGTGCTCCACTTTGGAAGTTAAGTAGTCAAAGAATTTCTTATAGTTAGAGGAGTTAGGTGAGAGGTATACAGCACAGATAAATTGAGTTTGAGAGTGACTGTAGTTGTAGTCAGATGGTGGAAAACTCAGAAGTTTCAAGAGAGTTGCTGGCCATGACTAAGAAAATATGCAAATCAGGATGTAATGCTATTTTGTAGTACCAAATTAACATAGTATATGACCTCTCCTGTGCCAGCCAGCAAGTGGATATGACTTCTGTGCCAGCCAGCAAATGGACATGCATAATGCTCTGTTGTGTTCCAAGTCTTACACAGTGTGAAAGTTGCAGCTAGCTATGAGGTGCAGGGGAGATGAAGAAGAGTGTCACAGAGTGCACGGTTTATTCACAAGTTTCATTGTTCAAGGTGCACCTTGTGTCCTCACCTGTGAACCATATGGATACAGCTGTTTACTTTACTTAGCTAGTGATGATTTTTCTAGTCCCCCCAAAAAACAAAAGACAAGCAGAAATACAAGAATTATAATATGTGACCTATCATAAATTCTTCATAAGATGTTATGAATTGAGTGAAATCATTCCTTCTGTATCTAGTGCTTTGTAATTGTTGATTGCATGTTATAGATTGCTAAATGTTTTCTTTGTTTTTAGGAAGAGACAGAAGATGAGGTCGCAATCCATTATTGGAAATAACCCAGAAATATGATCCCATTGAAGCTTCTTGCTAAAAACACACTGGAGTAATTTAGGAGTATTGAGAAATGTAATAAAAAAAATTAAGAACAAAGGGTAAGATTTAAAGAGATAACAAGAAATATGAGTATAAGCATTGTGATAGACCCAATCATACCAGAAAGCTGCAAAAAAAAGATAAAATATGAAAATGTAGTACCACCCAATATTCTGACTATTTGCTGTGATGGGATGAGGTCATCACTGCTGCATAACTTAATTTCTCCAGCTGTGCAATTCTGGAGTATTGTAATCTCATTTATTTCTCCAGTGAGTGGATTGCTTTTTCCTCATGGCACTCTACAGCTTTCCTAACAAGTTGAGTGGCAAATAGTATATTTCATGGTCTAACCAAAATCTTGTTATGAGTTCTGCATCATTCAGCACATTCAGTGCCATACATGTCTTCTGGTTGGATTGTTTATCTGCCAGGGCTGTTATTGTGTGGTAGTCATATTGATGGCAGAAACATGTCACAAGTGGGGGTAAGAGAGCATGAACCTGTTCATTCTACTCTGCACAGATTTATGACACATGCACATGGTTTGTGATATTTTTAAGTTATGATAAAAATGTGTGATTTTCCTACTAAGGTCATTTCTTGAATATGGCTCTAGGGTCTAACAGGGATCATGATAACAGTGAATTGTGATACAGCAGATTAGATTGTAGGTTGGGTAGAGGAGGACAATATCTATTTACAACTCAGAAATTTGAGTATTAGACATAATAGTTCTCCTCTCTCCTCTCTCTCTCTCTCTCTCTCTCTCTCTCTCTCTCTCTCTCTCTCTCTCTCTCTCTCTCTCTCTCTCTCTCTCTCTCTCTCTCTCTCTCTCTCTCTCTCTCTCTCTCTCTCTCTCTCTCTCTCTCTCTCTCTCTCTCTCTCTCTCTCTCTCTCTCTCTCTCTCTCTCTCCTTAAAGTTTATGCCTTATTATCTGACAGACATGCCAGCTTTGGGAAGCTGCCAGAAGTGGCACTGATGAGCCTATCCACAGTTTCTATGTCCCTGACTTGGAACCATACATTATTCCTAAAGAGACAGTCATTGGGTCTCTCTTCAGGCATCTCTCACAAGTTCCAGGTCGTGTGAACACCACTGCCCTGCATGCTATGGATGAGGTAAATATTCTTAACTCAGATAAACCTTTCCCTGTGATATGCAACAATTCTCAGTTCTAAAAACACTGCAAAATATTTATAAGTATCTACAAGAAAGTAAGAGGTTAGAAGAATAGATTTTGCAATTTCCAGCCAGTATAGTTTTTAGAGGTGGCTGCTGAACAAAAAGGAATGTATCAGAGTGGTTAGGAAAGATGTGCCAAATAACAGTGAAAGGGTTAAAACAAATACTTATCAAGAAATTTTATCTTCATAAATCTGAAAATATAATGTGAACCAGTTGGTGAATGAGCTTCCTTCATTCTAAATCCATATTAATATTTAGTGGTCCTTTGCTTGGTTAAAGCTGGAATATCTAGTAATGGAATTTCATATTGAATTTTAGACCAGTATATCACATTTAAGTGCATTTGGTTTTCATTTGGTTGGTCCAGGTAAATACTGTACTTGATTACCAAGAACCATATTTTAGGATGTTTCCCATTTAGTTCAGTTTTAGCCATTCTAGGAGATATGGACAAATTCATAAGTGTCATAAATAATTATTACCAAAGTTATGTTCAACTAATTTATATGAATTTAGTTTTCTGGTACATATTATAGTATTAAAAATTATTGTAGGTTGTAGCATATCAAATTTTAAAGTCATTAACACTGCTGCTGGTTTCAGTTAAATTTCATGAAAATCTGAATTCAAAGATACTTAAGAAATATACTCATGTTCAGTTTTAAGTGAAATATATGAATTTAAGTATATATCTCAAGTATGATAGGTGCAGTGGATGAAAGAGGACAAGATCCACTGAAATGTGAAGACAAAGTGCTGAAGAGATAAAAAAAAAAAAAAAAATGCTGTGGGGAGAATGTCTGGATTAAAACATGTTGAAAGTGAATGGAAGAATAAGGATAAAGGGAGACTTTTTCTTATTGTTGATGCCATCCCTCTGAGAGAATTCTTAGGATAAAACATATCATACATCTGATAATGATACAATGACAGACCAAGTAAAATCAAGTATTAAAACCTAACAATTACACTACTGTAACTCTGAAATGATCATAATTATTGCAAAATGTCAGAAGGGTAAATAACTTTGTAAGCAGTCACTGACCTTTAAGTATATTAAATGTATGATACTTCCCAAGAAAAAAAAATCAAATGAGTAATGTTTATTGACCAGTAATTGTCAAATTCAGACTTCTTGTAATTATGAATTTTCTTTTATCCTTAGGAGTCTGAGTCAGAATGTGAAACAGAGACAACCTCAGAAGTAGAAGACTTTTGCACACAGATGGTCTTAGCTGAGCTCATGGGTTCTCAAGAAGAGCAGGACCATAGTTCAGAAACAGAGTGGGAGCAGACATCAGAAGTGATGGACACTCAGGGTTTCCTTTTACCTAGCCAGATTGCTAAAACACAAAGGGAAAGCAAAGTGAACACCAGCTTACTTGGCAGTGATCCTGGCTTGCAATTTCGTGAACTAAATGGAAACAATACTGTTAATAATGAGAGAGCTGTCAAAGAAAATTTCACTTACAATAGTCAGATACATAATTGTAAGGAAAATACTACAGAGCTGAAAGAAAGCTCAAATTTAAAAAACAAGGGTGATAAGTCGCCATTATTAGAAGGTTTTTTACATGTATATGAAGAGAACTATGAAAATATTGGTACTCATTCATCCAAAAAACAAGATGATTTTGACCACAACACAGATCCAGATGTCCATGATGATGATTCTGATAATAGATGTGAATCTGGTGATAGCATATCAGAAACCATAAGATCCAGTCAAAACAATAAAAGAGAGGCCATCTGTCAGGAAAAAGATACATTCCAAAATGTTCAAATACTGTTTGAATCAACAAAACATACTGAGGCTATTTCAGAGGATGAAACTCTAAACCACAATACTTCAGCCACTGCAAAAGAATCCATGTTAGTTTTGCCTCACTTAAGGGCATCTTGTAAGACAAATAACAAAAAACATCATGCAGAAAATGTAGGCTTCAAACTTGATATAGATTCTAGAGGTCAGTCCCAAAAACATGAGTCAAATATTGATATTGCTTTTAATGTAGTTGGTTGTAACGACTCTTTAGGGCTTCATTCTTTATGCAGTATACCCTCACCAAATAGCAGTTCATGTAAGAAATATGACAGTAATAAGAAACAATTGGAAGATAGCCCATTGCATTCTTTACAGTATGATAAAGATCCATATACAACACCCAAAAAAGCCTGTGAGTACAAGAAGGCAGGTTTGGAAGTTTCATGTATGGGATCATCTAAATTTCATGGAAACAATAGTATGCTCCAATCTAGTGGAAAGGATTATTCAAAAACTAATAAGCAACTTGAGCATGAAATAGCAAATTCTGCATTTAAGGAAAAAACACTCATAAAGGATAACTTTGCTAATAATAAAAGTGACTTCATGATAGACACATTAATTCAAAACTGGAAAGACATTTTGCAAAGTGGTACTGAAAGTGATGTTACTATTATAACATCTGATGGTTCTTCCTTGACAGCTCATTCTATTGTTCTTCTTGCAAGGTGTTCACAGCTCTATAAGGAAAGTAAGGCATGTGGAAACTTCATCAAGTGGGACAACATACCACAAAAGACTGCTCGTCACTTTTTGTCATACCTGTACACCGGCATATGTGAAGTCACTACACCTGGTGATCCTCTATGGATTGAGTTGTATGATGTAGCTCTTCGATATAACTGCAGTGATCTTGTTTCATATATGGAACTTATTTATAAAGCTAAAAGAAGTCCTGTGAAAACTCCTTATGCAAGTTTCCAAAGAAACTGTTTTGTAAATTCAGATTTAAATGTAATACCTTCAGTTAGAAAAGTAAACAAATGTATTACACCTTCACTGAAAATACCTGTTGTAAATTTGGAGGAAGATTTAGAGCTTATAAATGGCCCATCAGATTCTATGAGTGATTCAGCAAAGAAATTTATGATGGATGGGAAAACACTGAAGCCAACCAGACTTTTCAGTGAAAAGACACAAAGAGAACTGGATTACAAAACTTCACCAGAAAACAGAGTTTCTGAATTTGACTTAACTGTCAACCACAAGGAACCACAAGGTGAAAGTGAGTGTCAGGAGAAGGATGAAGGAACAGAGTCACCTGATTTGTTTGAATCATTTTGCTCTAGAAGTTGTACTACCTCACCTTTGAGTTGTCCAACAGTAACAGGTATCCCACAGCACTCTTCTCATGGAAACCTGGTTCACTCGATACCCAAAGAACAGAGAAACATTTGTCAAGAACTACCAAAGACAAGCTCTTCATACAAACTGCCTTTATTAGTTGAAAGAAAGGAAGGCAAGAAAACTGGCAGCATCAAAGATATTACTGGACATGAGCAAGATATCCTAGCTACAATATCAAACTCTTTACTTCCCACACTGCCAGATAGATATGAGGAAAATGACTGTGATGATAACAGTGATGACTTAAGACAGAGTGACTCAGAAGCAAGGATAACAGATCTTTTATTTAGTGACTGTAGAACAGAGAATGTATATAAAGATTCTGTAAAGAAAGTGGATTGTATAGATGATGAAAATAAAAAGTCACCTATTGGTGAGACAGTGGACATACATGAATGCTATATTAGTAATATCTGGGATGATTTTGATGCTGGAGGTTCTCCTGTGATGGTCTTTGAGGAGGATTCCACTTTCAGCAGTCCAATACCCAAAGTTTGTGATAAAATCAAGAGTGATGATAAACTAGAATCATGTGCCACACCTATTGCACAGTCTTCCAGCCATCATGCTGCTTCCACACCTCTGTTACATGATAAAGATTTTCTTCAGAGGGACATATGTAGCAGCACATTACAGTCAAGTAAGCTTGAGGAAAGTGAGGGCTCTAAACTTGAGAATAAATGTACTGTATCAGCAAAATTTGATTCTATAGAATTCACAAAGGGCCAGCCTAGTGATGAAACTCTAGTAAACATAGCAGCAGAAGTTGAACAGTTGGATGATAATATCCATCAAACAGTTAATGAAGCAGAGTCAAAGCCAGTAACACCAGTCAAAACATGTTGTACACCTGCAACACATCAGATTTACTTCTCGAAAAGGAAGGAGGTGACCCCCCAGCCAGATTATAAAAACATGAAGTCACCTGATTTGAAGGTAAAGTAAGATGATGATGTTGCTAAGGAGAGAGAGAGAGAGAGAGAGAGAGAGAGAGAGAGAGAGAGAGAGAGAGAGAAGCAATCTAATGGAAATGAGAAAACATTGGGTTGCATGTTATAGGTGCTTTACTGAGAATTTTGTGGTTATTCTTATCAAAAAATATGAAAAAAAGAATCTTATAATGAGCTAATTGGATGGTATGAAGGTTATGACATCCTGTATACATATATGAACTTCATAGTTGTCTACTGTATTAATTAATTATATTTAATTTGTCCAAGACAGATCTGAACTTTGTTCTGTAAATACAAGTGGGAATCACTTTTCTTCTCTCTTTCTTTCTTCTGCAGAAAGCAATCTCGGTTTAACAACACTCATGAGTTTCTCTTTCAAATACTCTGTTCATGCCTGAGATATTGAACCTTTGCTTTTTGTTTACAGGATGCTGTGTTTCACTGGTGGAACAGTCCCAACATGCTTCCTAAACATCATGTTAATGTTATTTTTGAACAGTTTTAATTTGAAATTAAATCCATAAGATTTTGATGAAATTCATATTATATTTGGCCAGATAGTCCTAAACCCAACTCGTAGAAAAAAGTATTACTTTATAGTTATATTATAACAGAGTTGGGTCTCATTGATCAACAAAGTTGAAACTGTATGAAATGCAGACTGTAAAGTGTTAATGAGGTGTTCTGATGACCAGCAGCCAGCCCTCTACATCCTTCCCACTATTGTGCTGATTGACTATGGCAAATTTTGATAGCTTTGATCAAAGGGTGGTAAAGAAAAAGGAATAGGTGGCAAAAATAATGACTCAACAAGGAGTGGAGGAATGGAATGAGGTGATAAATGTTATTCTTTTTGTGCTTGAACTTCATATTCAAGCTTCCTTTATGCTAAGCATGATAGAATGTGTCCTTAAGTTCTTTAGAAGAAATTTTATTAAAACAATTCAAATATGTTGGTGGCTGTTTAAGAGTGTAATCCAGTTTTTTGTGATATGATGATGGTATTCATGGTCTTGTCAATTTGAAGAGATATGCATTCATACCTTTAAAAGACTATTAGTTTCATTTGGTATGTTGATTAACTATCTCCAAAATGTTATTGTATATTCAGAACTGTATTTTGTATGTTTTATATTTATTGCAGAAAGAGTTGCAGAAATATGGTATCTGTGCCTTAGGACGCAAGAAAGCTGTGATGGTGCTGCAGCATGTCTATGAACAGACTCACCCATTTGTTACTGATAGTGAAGCAGAGACCAGCTTCTCTCAGACACCTCAAAAAAATGCAGGTGAGGAAGATTTATAACAGCTTGCATCTTGTTAATGACACTGTTTTGTAAGTGGTACCTCTTTTTGTCTTCCTTTATATATTGGCACAGTGTTTGCATTTTTCCATTTTCTTTTCCATACTCTCTTTTTTTTAGCAAACTCACAATAATGTAATAGAATGCACAGTAATTTAAAGTAATGCATATTTTGTAATGATAGCATACTTATCTGAGCAATTATCATTTCCAGTCATACCAACAGATAGACCAAAATTACTGCAGTCTCAGATGAGGAAAAAAGGAAGATTTGGGTTAGCATCAGTGGAACTAAAATCAAACAAGAAAAATGCAACAAGAGAAGTAGCTCCAGAAGAATCTGCCTTACCTGTGGAGGGTGAAAGAGAGAAAGAGGAGAGTGAAGAGAGTCAGTTAAATTCATCTACCAGGTGTGATACTAAAAAGTTCTCTGTGTATTGTGTTCTTCCTTGCAAGTATTTTGTGAGCTCATGTCAAATTTTGATACACTGTCTTACATGCATCTTCTATGAAAACAAATAAGATTTTCTTTTTCTTCATACTTCCTTTTATGTTCCACTCTTTTAGACAGGTTGGAATCAGAAGTTTGTTATCATATGAACTCCTCTCCTCTAACTGACTGTCTTCAGCCTCTCTCTCATCATTGCAATGTTACATCTCTTGCTATATTCTACTGCTGTTTTCATGCTAACTGCTCTTCTGACCTTGCTAACTGCGTGCCTCCCCTCCTTCTGTGACCTTACTGCACAAAACTTTCTTCTTTATCTCACTCCTATCCTGTCCACCATTCCAATGCAAAAGTTAACCATTATTCTCAATCATTCACCCCTTTTTCTGGTAAAATCTGGATCTCCCTGCCTGCTTTACATTTCCTCCTTCCTATTACTTGAACTCTTTCAAGAGGGAGGTTTTAAGACACTTATCCTTTATATTTTAGTGACCTCTTTTGACTGTTTCGGGACTGGCACCTCAGTGGGCCCTTTTCCATTCCTCATAACATTATTATGTTATGGTTTTTAATGTTTTTGATATTGAACACAGTTCTGAAGGCTCTAGTGGGTACCTCTTTGGAGAAACTGTGTTCTCTCCTGAGGAAGAAGACAACCTCTCATCTACTCAGCAAGGTAATAGTCAGCAACTTTTATGGTATGTCCAGGATTAGTAATCAAATAAAACATTTTGTGAAGATTAGGAGAAACTGTGAAAAAGGACATTATACCAACTTAATGTAAAGGTTTCAAACTGGGTTAGGTAATGTGATATTTTTCATATATTATATATTATATCCTCTAGTTTGCAAAAAGAAATATTTAATACATTTTTAGGTTGTTTGCAGATTGTGTGATAATTTATAAATAGTACATATATTAATTTGCTATATGAGTAGGGCTTTTTCTTCATATATAACAGTATGTACATTTTCTCCTAACTTATATTATTGTATGTGCAGGTACAGATATTGTCATTTTTACTTTATTAGAATTTAGTGCACTTTTAATTTTTTAGAACCTAAATTCTGGCACAAAAATATGTAAACTTTTCAACATATTGTTATAAAATAACTCACTGATTGTATATTCTTCCAAATACAACAAAAATAGAATATCAAGACATTCTAAAGTTTTATCTTTAGCTATGCTATTTGTTTTCTAATTTCAGCTGACCTTGCAAGTCAGGTGCGGGAGATGATTGTTAGCAACAGCGATCTACATAGAAAAGTGCTTCTGTACGAACCTATCTTTGTGGAAGATCTGCATGCTATCCTAAAATCCAACAAAACCAAATGCAGCATTCAGGCCCTGTTAGATGTGTTAGATGACTTAGTAAGTTATGCTGTTTTTTTTTTTTTTTTTTTTTTTTTTTTTTTTTTTTTTACTGTTTAACTTGGCAAGTGGCAAATTGTTATCTGTTATGCCTTTACAGAAATCATCATCTGGTCTTATTGTCTTGGAGCATGTCCTACAGCCAACACCTTGAGTACCAGTTAGTAGTCTGGATCCACTATAGCTCATTTAATTTGTGCCAAGCTTTCACACTCCAGCAAAACTTAGCGCAGAATTCCATCACGACACATTGCTTATCTTGCCATCTGCAGATATCAAATAAGTGGTATAAATAATTTCACACACCACATAATCAAATTACAAGCACACACTGGTGCATACACTGAACTTTGTTTTTCAAGGTTTTATAGTTGACAGTTTTACTCATAAAGTACAATATATTTTTATTTTATGTGTAAAGCTTGTAGTACAGCAGTCATTTGATTTCAAATACTCCCAGTAATTCCAGCACCACAGCCATTTTCCATTCTTCCCAACAGCAGAAAACAAGCTGCATAATGTCATAAGCTCCTCAGTTTGTCCAGCCAGCAGCAAAAATGGGCTGCATGCTGGGAGAAGTTTGCCCTGTGTGATGCTGCCTTTACTCATATTTCTGACTACCCAACAAAATCCTCATAGCCCTTTTCTTATCTTTGTGCAAGTCCTCGGTTTACTTATTTGTTTCCCTCTTCCTTAGGTTTAATCCAGTCATAATCCTACTTCATTGTTCTTTTCTGTTATCCTTGCACCATTTTTCATGTTATGGTAGTTTTTTTTTTTTTTTTTTTTTTTTTTTTTTTTTTTTTTTATGTAGGAGGGACACTGGCCAAGGGCAATAAAAATTCAATAAAAAAAAAAGCCCACTGAGATGCCAGTCCCATAAAAAGGGTCCAAAGCAGTAGTAAAAAATTGAAGGATAAGTGTCTTGAAACCTCCCTCTTGAAGGAATTCAAGTCATAGGAAGGTGGAAATACAGAAGCTGGCAGGGAGTTCCAGAGTTTACCAGAGAAAGGGATGAATGCTTGAGAATACTGGTTAACTCTTGCATTAGAGAGGTGGCCAGAATAGGGATGAGAGAAGGAGGAAAGTCTTGTGCAGCAATGCCATGGGAGGATGAGAAGCATGCAGTTACCAAGATCAGAAGAGCAGTTAGCATGAAAATAGAGGTAGAAGACAGCTAGAGATGCAACATTGCGACAATGAGAGAGAGGCTAAAGACGGTCTGTTAGAGAAGAGGAGCTGATGAGATGAAAAGCTTTTGATTCCACCCTGTCTAGAAGAGCGGTATGAATAAACCCCCCAGACATGTGAAGCATACTCCATACATGGACAGATAAGGCCCTTGTACAGAGTTAGCAGCTGGGGGGTGAGAAAAACTGGCTGAGATGTCTCATAACACCTAATTTCATAGAAGCTGTTTTAGCTAGAGATGAAATGTGAAGTTCCCAGTTCAGATTATAAGTAATGGACAGACCGAGAATGTTCAGTGTAGAAGAGGGGGACAGTTGAGTGTCATTGAAGAAGAGGGGATTGTTGTCTGGAAGTTTGTGTCGAGTTGATAGATGGAGGAATTGAGTTTTTGAGGCATTAAACAATACCAAGTTTGCTCTGCCCCAATCAGAAATTTTAGAAAGATCAGAAGTCAGGCATTCTGTGGCTTCCATGCTCAAAATGTTTACTTCCTGAAGAGGTGCTTCTAGCATTATGCTTCTGCCTAATGGAAAGATCTGAGGCTATTCACTTTTGATTTCCTTGTTTTCATGTCAAAGTTCCATCTGTTTCTGTTCAGTGGATACTGGAGATGATTACCCCACACATTCTGTAATCTTGTAGCTCATTTTTTTTTTTTTTTATCTTATTTATTTATTTATTTATTTGATTTATTTATTATTTCTTTCTCCAGTTCAAACAATAGAGTTGACATATACAAAGCACTGATACTCTTGTTTTCTGTATTTGTATGAGTCTGGATGAGTGATCCCATCAGGGCTGTATGGTTCCATGTAAATAAACTGAGAGATTAGGTTAAGAAAAGAATGGTTGGTGAAAGTGATATGCGAGGGAGAGTGAATGATTTTTTTGGGGGGCGGGGGAGGGGGTTCAGATTTATCTCAGGTTATATGCATGTGACTGCAAAAGGGGAAACTTAGATTGTATGTGAGAAGGTATGTGAGGCTGTGTGTGCAGGACTGGATGTAAAATGTAAAGGAAGCAGTGAGAAAGAGTGTGTAATTCAAGAGTTGAATGGTAAATGTGAGAGGCTTTAGAGAATTATAATGAGTGACATTGAACTAATGGAGAGAGAAAGAAGCTTAGAGTTGAAAGTTTGGGAATGTAAGAGAAATATAAGCAAGAAGTCACTGAAATGCAGAGTGATGAGTGAGATGAAAGATGCGAATGGAAGGATATTTGAGTGATTATTTTCTAACGAGTTTGATTTATCTTTTCAGTGCCTTATTGTACGGACACAAGCAAACCAGAACAGATGTCAGATCAGGGCATCAAAGACAAGGAAAAAGACTTCACCCAAAAAAAAAACCTGATTAAAGTTTGTTCACAGAAAGCACTCCTGAGAACGGCTATCATCACTAATACTTGACACAAAGGAGAGAAAGTGTGAGAGATTGAGCATGTGTGTATATTTACCTAGTTGTGACAAAGTAAAAGAGCTATGCTTGTGCTGTCTCATCCATATCTGTTTTTATCCAGCTTTATCTTAAATTTGTTTATCATATTGCCATCAATGACTTCTCTGCCCAAATCATTCCAGACCTCCATATCCATCTATGTGGGGAAGCTATTTATTCTTAACACCTCTACAAGCATCTTTTTACAGTTTTCTCCCATGTCTCCTTGAGACTCTTGTATCCCACATCACCAACTGCATCCTATCCAACTTTTCCATACCAATCATCACTCTGTACAATGTGATTAAATCAACTCTCTCTCTTCTCTGCTCCAATGTTATAAGACCCAATTTTGCCATTCTTTCTTTGTACACAGTTCCCTCAAACTTGGAGGTAACTTTGTTGCTGCTCTTTGTATCCCTTCCAGATTTCTTAAAGATTTCATGGCCCTTGGTGACCATACGACTGCATATCCCATCCAATCTTGGGCGTATCATGGTCACAATTGTTTTTTTTATAATTTCTTTGTCCAGAGATGTAAATGCTGTCTTTATGTTTCTCAGTAATCACCTGTAATCTTGTTTATGTGTTTCTCTGGTGACAACTTATCAGTAATTATTACTCCTGGGTCTTTTTCTTCTTTTCTTTTGCTGAGTCTCTCATTCCCCAGTAAATAATCTCCTATCTGTCTCTTGCCACTCATGCCAAATTCTGTCACACTGCATTTCTTTGCATTGAATTCCATCTGCCACTTTTGGCTTCACTCCCAGATCGTGTGTGTGTGTGTGTGTGTGTGTGCGTGTGCATGTGCGTGTGCATGTGCGTGTGCGCGTGCGTGTGTGCGCGTGCGTGTGTGTGTGTGTGTGTGTGTGTGTGTGTGTGTGTGTGTGTGTGGCTTCACAATCTCTCAAGTGATAGCCTTGGCACTAGATGTTTTAAAAATTCAGAATTTTTCTGATTTTGAACACATTCCAAGATTTGTAAGTGAAACAAACTAAGAATGTGACATTGTTTTAAGGTAATCTAAACACTGAAAATATACATGAAATAAAGTACAGTACAAATCAGTGGTGTGTGTGTGTGTGTGTGTGTGTGTGTGTGTGTGTGTGTGTGTGTGTGTGTGTGTGTGTGTGTATATATATATATATATATATATATATATATATATATATATATATATATATATATATATATATATATATATATATATATATATATATATATATATATGCTGTGAAAGGGACCACCCACATTGCCATGGATTTGTTTAACCTAGCTCAATAATGCAAATGTAGTTTGCTCTATTTAAAGAATTCAATAAATCCAAAATTGTGTACGTTTCACAGTGTTATTGTAAATGTCTTTTACTTATGTATTTATTTATATGTTATTATTATTATTGATATTATCATTATTATTATTATTATTATTATTATTATTATTATTGTTATTATTATTATTATTATTATTATTATTATTATTATTATTATTATTATTATTATCATTATCATTATTATCAATTTAGTTAAACACACACACACACACACACACACAGACTGCTATGGAAAATTCAAAATATAGGGGGTTTGCAAGGCAATACACTGAAATGGATTACAGACTTCTTGAGGGACAAAGAAATGAGAACAGTAATAAAGGGAGAAAAATCAGAATGGTGTAGAGTTACAAGTGGAGTACCACAGGGGACAGTCTTAGCCCCCGTAATGTTTCTGGTGTATGTCAACGATATGGTGAGTGAGGTTGACAGTTATATAAGTCTGTTTGCAGACAATGCAAAATTATTGAAAAGAGTGGAAAACAATATGGATTGTGAAATATTACAGAAAGATCTAAATAAGATATATAAATGGAGTAGGAAATGGGAAATGGAATTCAAAGCAAAGAAATGCAAGATGATGGAATTAGAAAAAAGCAAAAGAAGATTGACAAGTTCCTACACAATGGGAGAAGTGGAAATTAAGAAAACCAAAGAAGAAAAAGACTTTGGAATTACAATAAGTGATAATTTATCACCAGAAAAACGTAAACAAAATGGTTGGGGAAACTGATGAGTTGCTAAAAGATGAAAGGGGCATTTGCTTACATAGATGAAGAGATGATGAAAAAGTTGATGGAATATGTGATTTGACCAAAACTGGAATAAGCCACAATTGTTTGGTCACCCCATAATAAAAAGGAAATAAGGAAGATAGAAAGGATCCAAAGAGCTGCAACCAAATTGGTACCAAGTTTGAGAGATTTAACTTTTGAAGAAAGATTAAGGAGATTGAAGCTTCCATCATTACAAGAGAGAAGAGAAAGAGGGGACTTGATTGCTATATACAGAGCTTTAAAGGGTAAGGATCAAGTTGACAAAGAAGACTTATTTGTGTGGGACTCAAGAGATACAAGAGGACATGTAGTGAAATTGAGGAAAACAGCAAGTAGAAGAGATATCAAGAAATATGGTTTCCCAAATAGAAGCATAGAAATATGGAACAATTGGATGAAACAGTGGTACAAGCAACAAATATTCATGAATTTAAAGTTAAGCTGGATGCTTATAGATATGGAAACAGGAGAGCACAAGCATAGCTCTTTTACTGTAAAACACAACTAGGTAAATACAGGTAGTCGTCAACTTACGACTGTGATCGGTTCCAGCAGACTAGTCATAAGTCGGTCTGGGTGTAAGTCAGCCTGTGTTATACTTAGGTATATTATACAGTTTAATGATGTTATAATAATCTTTGTCATATTTTATGAACATTTTCTTTTTTTCATTATTGTTATAACCATTGTGTCACCACTGACTTGGTAGTTATCATTTTTCAATACATTGTACACAGTTTTGTTTTTTTATTATTATATTTGTCAAGTTTGGATTATCTTATTGTTATTATGTTCATCAGATTTAAGTCAAACACTATATAGCATAGTATAATTGGTTTAATATTTGCAAAACATACAAAATTACAAAATACAGGTGCAAAAAAAAAAAAGCAAACAGTTTAGTTATAAAAAAAAACTAAAAACATCTGTTGGTCACTAGTGTTAGGCTGTGGATCGTTGATGCTGTCATTTGAGTCAGCTGGGACAGCACGTGGGATAGCCTGAGGAGTCGGTTTTTCATAAACTTGGTGAGCTTTGTCTGAATTGTCAGTTTCTTCTCGTAAATTTCATAATATGGATGAACATCCCCATCTCTTAGTCGCTGCCAGGAGGCTGGCCTGAAACTTGTGCGGAAGTGGTCGTAAATGCAGTCAGTCGTAAGTCATATATATATATATATATATATATATATATATATATATATATATATATATATATATATATATATATATATATATATATATATATATGAGGTGTCCAGAGATAGAGTGACATAAGCAACATTGTGGCCAAAATTATTATTTTCATTGCATTGTCTTCCCAGCCTTCCTACCGTGAAAGGAGAGAGCGCAGATGTCAGGATGGTTCCCACAATAGGATAAAAAAAATCCATGCAAGTGAAATTATCCATGGAACCTTCTTGCCACACTTCAGTGATTGCTATCAGTTGCTGGGTTAAATGACAGATTGCTGTCTTAATTTTGCTTTTACACCACACATAAACCTTAGATTATTATGGCGGACAACAGTGTACCCCCAGAGGAGCCAGGATCTTCCAGAGGAAGAGAAAGGGTGTGTACTCCTGCAAAATGGAAGAAAAATATCACTAAAAGATGAAGATACATGGGAGAAACCTACATGAGGTTTGGAAGTATCGGTTGATTCTATTATTTCATTATCTATTATCCTTTATACCGGTATATTTTCATAATGTTTATTTGTTCCTTTGTTTTAGTTTCTTCCAGTTTAATTTTTTAAGCTTGTATCATTCGTTTCTGTTCATCTTAGGAAGTACATGTATGTCGCTTACATTTCTGCTTCCTAACACCGATAAGTTAACTAAAAAGGAGACTTTTTGATGGTTGTGATTCCCATATTAGTACATAAAAAAATAAAACCACGATATAATAAAGGAAATAAACAATGTGTAGGCACTATATACAGTTTCAGTGTAGCTGTGTGATATCCTTAAAATTGTATCAAAGAAAAATGCAGTCATCTATTTATTTTTAATAATGTAGCTTTAATTATAACGTCATAATGTAATTCAAGTAAATAGTTGTAAAGTAAATAGTTGTAAATTACTGAATATTTTGATACCAATCATTACTTTCTATCTCAATCAGTTGAAGAGATGTCGCATTTTGAAACTCGCAAGACTTTGACAGCGTTTTTTTTTTTTTTTTTTTTTTTTTTTTTCAGTTTTAATTATCGGCATTTATGTCACTGGCTCTAGGTGCCTCACACATACATAGAAAAAAATAAATAAAAAAAAAAAAATATATATATATATATATATATATATATATATATATATATATATATATATATATATATATATATATATATATATATATATATACATACATAGTTGCGCGTGTGTGTTATTTACTTATTTATTTATAGAACCTGAGTATGCCTAAACAACTGGTCCATGCACACACAAAAGACCTCACATAACTAATTCCTTATTGTCCGCCATGTCTGTCTACGACGAAATGAAGAGCTCAGTGTAGCAGTCAAATTCCTCCAGATATCAGATATAGAAGTGAGTCTGTATTACCTGCATTTCACTGAAGCAATTGAAGGAAATGGTTTGAAAGGGATATCCGCTATTGGTAAGTAGCTCCTGCTGCTGCTGCTGCTCTTACTACTACTACTACTACTACTACTAGTGACATGAAAGATAATTTTTAATTCATGCCCAAAAGGTTTGAAATATTTAGTTAATCCTCTCACTGCTTCCACCACCACCAACTGTATCATCTTTGTCATTTGCAAACTACTATTATCAGTTTATTGCTTTAAGTTGTAAAACTTTACAAAATGTGAAAAAAGAATTCACTGCCTTAAAATTATTAGATTTCAACAATGAGTGGCAGGTTATTGTGTTGTAGGGGAAGAGAGTCACATCCATATTTTTATAGTATGGAGGAGGAGGAAGAGAACAAACAAAAACAAAACGGCAACAAAAAGCAAAACACGCACACACACACATACATACATAAATAAATTAAATAAGAGGTGTATGGGAGGGTGGTGGAGAAGGGAGTAAGAGGAAGAAGGGGAATGAGGAAGAAGAGAAGGGTGACGACAGCTACTACCACTAGTACTTTATATATATATATATATATATATATATATATATATATATATATATATATATATATATATATATATATATATATATATATACAGGAGGGACACCAGTCAAGGGCAAAAAAAAAAAAAAGCCCACTGAGATGCTGGTCCCTGAAGAGGATCCAAGGTGGTAGTCAGAAATTTAAGGATGTGTCTTGAAGGAATTCAAGTCAAAGGAAGGTGGAAATACAAAAGCAGGCAGGGAGTTCCAGAGTTTACCAGAGAAAGGGATGAATTGATTGAGAATACTGGTTAACTCTTCCATTAGAGAGGTGGACAGAACAGGGTTGAGACAAGGAAGAAAGTCTTGTGTAGCAAGGCCACAGGAGGAGGGGAGGCATGCAGTTAGCAAGATCAGAAGAGCAGTTAGCATGAGAATAGCGGTAGAAGATAGCTAGAGATACAACACTGTGGCGATGAGAAAGAGGCTGAAGACAGTTAGAGGAGAGGAGTTGATGAGATGAAAGGCTTTTGATTCCACCCTGTCTAGAAGAGCAGTATGAGTGAACCCCCACCAGACATGTGAAACATACTCCATACATGGACAGATAAGGCCCTTGTACAGAGTTAGCAGCTATGAGTGAGGGATGGGGGTGAGAAAAACTGGCAGAAACATCTCAGAACCTCATACAAGCTATTTTAGTTAGAGATGAAATGTGAAGTTTCCAGTTCAGATTATAAGAAAAGGACATGTTCAGTGAAGAAGAGGGGGACAGTTGAGTGTCATTAAAGAAGAGGGGATAGTTATATGCAAGGTTGTGTTGAGTTGATAGATGGAGGATTTGAGTTTTTGAGATACTGAACAATACCAAGTTTGCTCTGCCCCAATCAGAAATTTGAAAGAGATCAGAAGTCAGGCGTTCTGTGGCTTCCCTGGGTGAATTGTTTACTTCCTGAGGGACTGGACGTCTATGAAAAGACGTGGAAAAAGTGCTGGGTGGTATCAGCATAGGAGTGGATAGACAAGAAGTTTGGTTTAGAAGATCATTGATGAATAATAAGAAGAGAGTGGGTGACAGGACGGAACCCTGAGGAACACCACTGTTAATAGATTTAGAAGAACAGTGACCATGTACTACAGCAGCAATAGAATGGTCAGAAAGGAAACTTGAGATGAAGTTACAGAGAAAATGAAAGAATCTGTAGGAGGATAGTTTGGCAATCAATACTCTGTGCCAGACTCAATCAAAAGCTTTTGGTATGTCTAAGGCAACAGCAAAAGTTTCACCAAAATCTCTAAAAGAGGATGACCAAGACTCAGTAAGGAAAGCCAGAAGAGTGGCCTTGACGGAACTCATACTGACAATCAGATAGATTGTAAAGTGATAGATGTTTAAGAATCTTTCTGTTGAGGATAGATTAAAAAACTTTAGATAGGCAGGAAATTAAAGCAACAAAATGGTAGTCTGAGGGCTTAGAACAGTCATCCTTTTTTTAGGGACAAGCTGAATGTAGGCAAACTTCCAGCAAGAAGGAAAGGTAGATGTTGACAGACAAATTTAAAAGAGTTTGACTAGGCAAGGCACAAGCATGGAGGCGTAGTTTCAGAGAACAACAGGAGGGATCCCATTAGTCCACAAGCTTTCCGAGGGTTTATGCCAACAAGGGCATGGAAAACATCATTGCGAAGAATTTTAATAGGTAGCATGAAATAGTCAGAAGGTAGAAGACAGGGAGGAACAAGCCCTGAATTGTCTAAGTAAGGGTCTTATAGCAAAGGTTTGAGCGAAGAGTTCAGCTTTAGAGATAGATGTGATAGCAGTGGAACCATCTGGTTGAAATAAAGAAGGGAAAGAAGAAGTAAAGTTACTGGAGATGTTTTGGCAAGATGCCAGAAGTTACAAGAGGAGTCAGATCTTGAAAGCTTTTGACACTAATGAAGGAGTTTTTGGCTAGTTGGAGAACAGACTTGGCATTGTTCTGCTGCTGCTGCTGCTGCTACTACTACTACTACTACTGCTGCTGCTGCTGCTGCTGCTGCTGCTACTACTACTACTGCTGCTGCTGCTGCTGCTGCTGCTTCTCCTCCTCCTCCTACTACTACTACTACTACTACTATGTTTGTCCTTGCCAAAATTCTTTTAAATTTATGTACATTTTTTTTTTATTGTATATATTTTTTTATGCTGGTGTGTTGTATATGCACTTCTGTGAAATAAAATTGAACTGAACTGAACTACTACTATAATTATTGATAATAATTATAATAATGGTAATAAGAATAATAATGATAATGATGATAATAAAAACAATAATAATAATAATAATAATAATAATAATAATAATAATAATAATAATAATAATAATAATAACAATAATAATAATAATAATAATAATAATAATAATAATAATAATGACAATAATAATAATAATAATAATAATAATAATAATAATAATAATAATTATTATTATTATTATTATTATTATTATTATTATTATTATTATTATTATTATTATTATTGTTGTTGTTGTTGAAATAATTATTATTAATGACATTAATATTATCATTAATATCACTTCTTTTCCTTTTTTTATCATAAGGAATAAGGGCTTCAGTAGCAACCAATGACATTCAGAAAGGAAAAAAAAAAGTTTGCTGTATTGAGGCCTGGAATTCTTCCCAGGTGATTTTCTTGTAGTTGGGTCTGGGTGCCACTGGTTTTGTAATTGCCTTGCAGGTAATGTGTTAGTCTTGATCTTCCATTTTATTTTATACCGGTTAACTCTGGTAATTTCTCTTTCTATTTTCCTCGGTAGCATCCTTCTTGATTTGGCGGGTTGAGTAATAATTTATGTTATATCATCGGCATATGTTACGTATGTACAGCCAGGTGAAGGAGCGGGGAGATCGTGGGTGTAAAGTGCGTAGAGTGTAGGGGATATGGAGCTTCCTTGTGGCACTACGCTGTGGATTTCGAATGGTGGTCCTGTGAAGTTGGGGAGGGAGATGCGTGCTGTTCTGTTGTGTAGGAAGCTGTATAGTGTTTTTGATAAGGTGTGGGGTATACCAGTGTTATTGATTTTATATTTCAGGCCATTGTGTCAAACTTTGTCAAAAGCTTTGGACACGTCTCTCAGTACTAGGCAACATTGTTCTTTGTTACCTAGTGCGTGGTCTATTTTTTTTCTGTAGTGATGGCTAAAGCTGTGGCTGTTCCTCTGTTCGGAATCCATGCCGCGTTGCGGGTAGCATTTCACTATATTCTAAGTATGTCGTTAGTTTTTTGTTTATTGTTTTTTCGAATATTTTGCCCAGAACCTCTAGAAGTGATATTGGTCTATAATTAAGTGGTTCTGTTGAGGGTTTGTTGGTTTTGGTTATTAGTTTTATTGTGGCTTCTTTAAATTGTTGTGGGAAATAACCTGCCGTAAAAGCATGGTTGAAAATCTGAGTTATCGTTGCTATGGCAGACTGGTAATTTTGCGAGGATTGTTTTGTTGATATTGCTGTGTCCTGGAGTGTTGTTTTTAAAGGATTTTATTGTGTTAATAACTTCATGGGTTGTGATGTTTGATGTGGTGTTTTGCTCGTTATTTAGTCTAGGTCAGATGTTGCATAGGGTGTGAATGTGTTGATGTTTTGTGTTATGTGGTTGTTTACTTCGTTATCATTTATTGGGTCAAATTGCGCGTTTTCTTCTGGGCTGATGATGAATATGTTTCTCCATATGTCCCTAAAAATTTCTTCTTTTTCTCTGCTGTTATAGATTTTCACGTTGTGTTTTATATATGGAAGTATTTGTGTCATATTTCCTTTTAATTTCTGGATTTCACTCCAAAAATATTTTGGGTATTTGTATAGGTTTGTTAGGCTTGTCCCCCCCCCCCCCCCCGAGTTCTTATTATATTGTTGTTGGCATTCTGTTATGAGGGTGTTTTTTAGTGTGTTGTAATATCTGAATCTCTGGTAGTTCCATCCATGTCTCTCTATTCCCCTTAAATATTGTTTTAGTGTCCATTGGAGTTGTTTTATGGTGGGATGTTATTGGTTTTATTATTGTTTTGTGGTATTTCTGTGGTATGTTGTGTTTTATTGCCTCTAGAATGATATTGTACCAGAAACAGACATGAGCTTCTATTTCGTCTGTGGTGAGTTGGTTGGTGTTTAATAGCTGTATTTTTCTGTCTATTTGCGCTTTAAATTCCTCCCAGTTAGCACGTTTATAGTTGGGTTTCGGTGTTACAGGAATTGTTGTTGGTAATGATGTTATTGTAAAAATTATCAGTGTGTGGTCTGAGGCAGTCGTAGGTCCAGGCTTAAAGGTGTGGTTGTGGAATGTCTTTATGTTTGTAAGTATAATGTCTGGTGTTGTGCGTGGGTGAGGGCCAATAAAAGTAGGGAAATCAGGGCCTAGGTGGATAAGTTTGTTGGATTTAATGAGCATCTCCATATCTTTCCCCACTGTGTTGCTGTTGTGTGTGCCTAAGTATGGGTGTTTAGCATTTAGGTCTCCTGTTATGTACGTGGGGGTATTGTTACTGGCAAGACTGTGAAAGTCTGTGATGGGAAGGTATGCTCTGCGTGGTGGAAAGTATGTGATGGCGATGTTTATTGGTCCCGTGTTAATGTCCATTGTTATCTGTAATGTGAGTGTTAAAGTTTTCTGTGATTCTGTGTTTTATGGATGACTTAACTAAAATTGCGCTTCCGTCGTGTAGTTCGTTGTTCGTGTTGATTGTGTGCGTAACGTAATTGTGCATGTGTATTGTGTTGATTTGTGTGACGCCGTGGCTGTTGAGTAAGATAACATATGGATTTATTTCTCTGTATGTATTTGTTAGCATATGTCTGTGTGGAGTCCAATGAGCTACGTTGTGTTGCACTATTGTTAAAGTATCCATTGTGTTGAAATTGAAGTTTAGTGTGTGTTTAATAATGGTGTTTATGTATAAGAGATGTTTTTACCTCGATGTGTGTCGGTGTCTGCTTTTTGACTGTTTGTTTGGCGGGGGTGTAGGTTCTTGATGGAGATCATTGCGTGTCTTGTTGAATTGGCTATCTCCTATTATGCAAAAGCAGTTAGTGAGAGTAATTTCGTTGTTGGTTAGGTAGGTGAGTATTTCCTTTTTAGGGTAGGCTGTGTTGGTGTATTTCCCCTAGTAATGACCTGAATCTATTCCTTCTTTGATTGTTCTCAGGCTGAGTGTTTTGTCTTTTGTCCATGGTTCGCTTATTTTTGTGATGAGTTGTAGTCCTAGTACATGTCCTGGGAGTTTTTCTAGGGGTGGCATATCATCTTGCATGTTTTCTTGGCTGTGGCCTGATAGTTGTGTGCCCTCCTGTAGTGATGTGTGTGTGCTGTGTTGTTTGGGTTCAGTGCGAGTTGTGGTTTGATGGACTCGTTGAGCCTCTTGAGTGTTGTCACCTCGTAGGTTAAATATTTTTCTTGAGAGAGGGTTGTTTGGCAGTATTATGGGTGGTAGGTTATTTAGTGCCAGTGCTCTGTTTAATTCATCATTGTAGGTTCCGGGTTTAACTGAATTTATTAGGTGGGCGTGCATCATACACGACATGATTTTTGTTGTTTCTTTTTCTATTACTGGTTGTGTTGGGGAGATATGTGTGTTTGAATTTTTTCTTCCTGCTGTGATATTAGCGTATGTCTTGCCATTTCCTTCTTTTGTTGTCTTTTTTCTTCTGTGATTTTTTTTTTTTTTCTGTGTAGGCATTTGTTGGCGAGGGTACGGTGGTCTCCCCGACAATTCATACATTTTTCCCTGTGATGACGTTGCATTCTCTCCAGGTGTGTTCAATGGATGTGCATTCGGAGCAAATTTTATAGTCTCGGGGTTTTGGGCATCTGCAGTTTGGATGGTCTTCCATCATGTAGCATTTCAGACATGTCAGAATGGGTATGTATTCCTCTACTTTGATTGTGGGGGAGTGCTGTGCTCATACTGAAGCATAGCATGCCGATCTCTGTTGCCTTTTTCGCTGCTGCTGTCTCTTTGAAAGCAATTTTTGGGATTTTGGTGCGTGGGATTTTGAATATGTTGTCTATACCTTCATTCATCCAATCATTTTGGTGTAGAAGCTCTTCTTCGATTGCTTTTTCATTGTTGTTGAAGATGAAGTCCTCGGTGTTGAAGCTTAGGACTGTTCTTTTTGCTTTCAGCTCCGGGGGAAGGATGGGTTGGAAACTATTGTTGTTTAGGTGGGCATTCGCTTTCCCTTGGAATATTGGAATATTTCTTCATCCGTTCGTGTTAGTACTATGAAGCCATCTTGTATGGTGATTATTCTTGTAGCGTAGATCAGGTTTTCAGATAAGGTTTTTAGTAGTAGGATCTTTTTTCCGTTGCTGGTGTCATCGGTTTTTATTTTAACTTTCGCCATGGTGCATAATATGGAGGTTGGCGGTAGGTTACATATTCGATTATTCACGCAACTTACCTACAATCACTCCCTTCTACGGACCACCCCCCCCAGAGGGAGTCGCAGTGGTAGGAGTGATTGCCCCTTTTGGGTCTGGCTTCCCTAATGAAGTTGCTGTCGCCAGCATGCACTCAGTATCAACCAGTATAGAAGACTGGTTAAAAAAAAAAGAGGGTACACACACCTGGACCCACCCGTGGAAAGAGGCAGAGTGATCAGTGCCCTTCCTTAGGTATCGCAGGCTGTCCTGCCGTAGGATAAATCCCACGGCAACGCGAAAAGGAAGAATTAAGTGGTAGGGAAAAGTAGGGAGCCAACCCAACTCCCTGACAACCAAAGCCACACTAGCCACCGTAGCACTGAGGGTCACTCAGAGGTGTGTTCTGGGTTACTAGCTAGGTGGTCTGGAAGCGGGTAAATAAGGGGACAAGGAAGGGGAATGAGAGGATTGGAACACCACAGGAGCGAGCACTCACCGGACAGGGAGAGCCCTGATACACCAGTGGTTTCCTGTAAACAAACAAAACAGGTGGTGGCAGCAGTGCTCTCGAACCTTATGTGTGCTTCTGAGCAGGCCGGACTGCACGACCCTAAAGCTACGGCAGTCGGGCAGGTAGAAGCTTGATGGAGGGTGGAGCGGTGGAACACGTCTTGCTGCTGCGAAATCTGTCGATCTTCCTGAGAGTGTTGTACGAACGAACGAATACGAGAGAAAAGTTGGGTGAAGCGAAGTAAGAGTGGGGATAGAAGAAGGATATAGTGAGAAATATTGAAGTATAGTAATAGGTAACAGTGTGTGGGCAGTCCACGTTGCTATTGTTGATAGTGTAGGTAAAAATTTGTTCTTTCCTCGCTCTTAGACACTTAGATATAGCTAGGTTTGAGTTCCCAACCTAGAAGGTTGCAGCTGGATGTAAGTGTAGGTGTAGTGAGTAACATGTTTGTGTGGTGATTAGCTAGGGTTTTTTTTTTTTTTTTTTTTTTTTGTTGAAGGGTCGTATATACATGTTTCTTGAGTGAGTGTTTTTTTCCGTATTGATGTTGATGTTCGTGTTCGAAGTTATGTGTGTGTGTGTGTGTGTGTGTGTGTTTGTGTGATGTGTGGTGTTGAGGAATGTAAATACTGAATGTAAAATAATGTTGGTTTTTGTGTTTCAAGTTATGTGTATGTGTGATGTGTGGTGTTGGTGAATGTAAATACATATATATAATATTTTATTATTATCATTATTTTTTTTTTTTGAGAGTGTTGTTATTGACACGTGAAGATTATATACATCAATCAGAACTTAAACTGTAATATATGAGCCTTCTTATACAAAATGAACAATGTTTTTCAATGACAATTAAGTTTCTTCTTAACTAGAAATATTAAGGAAAATATTTTATATATAATGTAATGCTAAATATAGATATTTGTCAACCAAGTCCTGATAAAAGATATTATGATTGTTAACTTTATTATATTGATAGTCGACCCTTGCCATGCCTCGTTTTCTGTCTTGAGTTCCGTGGCGTGGAGCAACGGTAACTACAGCAGTGTTACATTTAATCTTCTACCTGCTCACTTTGTCTCCTCCTCTCTATTACATATCCCCATCCCTCCAGTTCAGTTTCCACTTCTTCCCTACTTTCGCAACAAATCACTACGTCGTCTGCAAACATGTTCGTGGTGATTCCTTTCTGATCAATTCAGTCAATCTGTCCATCATAACCGGAAACAAGAAAGGGCTCAAGACCGATCCTGGTGTAGTCCCACTTCCACACCGCAACCTTCTGCAGCGCACCTTACTGCTGCTATGCTTGTCGTCGTACATGTCCTTCACCACCCTCACATACTTTTCTGCCATTCCCGACTTTCTTATGCAATACCAAAACGCTTCTCTCGGACTTCTCTAAGTCTATGAATGCACAGTGCAGCTCCTCTTTTCATTCCATAAATCCCTCCATCAACATCCTCAAAGTGAAATGCATCCATTGTGCTTCTTCCTGGCATGAAACCAAACTGTTCATCGCTGATTCTCACAATTCCTCGCAGTCTCGTTTCCTCAGCTCTCCCATATTTTCATTGCGTGCCTCATCAACTCAATCCCTCTGGGGTTGCTGCCCCTCTGCTCATCATCCTTATTTATTTATTTATTTATTTATTTATTTATTTTATTTTATTTATTAATTTATTTTTTTATTCATTTTTCCACTAATGGATTCAGTTATTTTCTTCTCTCTTCGTTTTGAGGTGATATATTTTGCCGTAGATCATGTGAGAAGAGAGGATGTAAAATAGACTATATAGTGTCATTATTATGTCCGAGATGCTTTATTTTATTTACTTATTTATTTATTTTTATTTATTTTTTTCTTTGTCTTTGACACGATATATGATCATCACCATATTCACCTCCACCACCACCAGAAACACTTGTCAGTCATCATCATCATTAGTCAGCTTTCCACTTAAGTAACTCAATTGTACTCATCAATTGTACTCAATTGTACTCAATTGTACTCCCTCTTCCTCCATCCCTTCCATCGCTTCAAAAATACCGCTCCAGTAGTATTCGAAGATCCACTTTGCTCCCTCACCTATTTTCCTTCCCTATTTTCAAAAGCCACATAGATGATTAGCCGGGTTCTCAAGAATGTTTCCCCTGTTAATAATATAGAAATCTTGTTAATTTGTCACTAGAACAGTAAAAACAGCCTTAGAAACCAGTGCAGCTTCAACTACATATAATCTTTTGAAATTAGTCGAGGTATGGGCAGAAGTGTTTCTGTATTTGGTCCTAAGACAGCATCATCACCTCATGTAAGGTCAACGCTAGCTTATGTCCACTTTTCACTATTTATTTGTTTAATTATTTACTTATTCCGAAGTATTTTAAGTTTTTATCTGCGCTCTAATCCATAATGTTCTTCTCTTATACATCTAAGATATACTGACCATATTTTCTCTAGAAGTGAACAAACAAGGCTTTTGCTAGAGGTGACTGGTAATATATACTAAAACTGTAACTGAATGAATATTGTGGCTGCAGGTAGCAGCGTCAGCATCAGCAGCAACGGTAGCTGTAGTTGATCTATTGCTCGTATTACTACGTACTACTATCACCACCACCACCACCACCACCACCATTATTGCAACAACAACAACAACTACTACTACTACTACTACTACTATCTGCTGCTGCTGCTACAACAACAACAACAACAACAACAACAACAACTACTACTAATAATAATAATAATAATACTAATACTAATACTAATACTACGTAGTCTAGTTATTGTTTCATTACCATACTGCTGCTACTACTACTCTACTACTGGTAGTGTAGTAATGTGAGGGGCGAGTAAAATAGCGCATGCGCCCTTTGCCATCTCAGGGCTTCCTCCCTCATCAATGAAACGTTCAACTACGCGTTTGAAGTAAAACATATACCAGACTTGTTTGTTGATATAACCATTTTCAAGAAAATTTTCCTGACATGTATAAAAGAAAGGAAAAAAAATATATATACTTGAGAAAAAACTTTAGTTGAAATACTTTTTTATTTTTACAGAACACAATGATTTTTGTCAAGATCTCTGCATCTAATTATTGGAATGAATAATTTATAAATGCACTATTAATATTAGTGAACTGAGAGTGAGGTGGCGAGGATTTGTTGTGTGGATCGGTTTGGGAGAGGTAGTTGAGCAGCAGTGTCAGTATCATGGCGGGGCAGGGCGACACGGGGACTAAAGAGGAAATTAAAACTCAGTTCACTACGGTAGAGGGAGTGTATAGACTACTGTCACCGTCAGAATATAGTCGTCCTAATCGAGTCGCGTACAGCAGCAGTGGTGGCGGCGGCTCCACCCCGGCGGTGCGGGTGTCCCTAGTGAAGGTGTCTGACTCCCCGGGCCACGACCACGACAGGACCAAAATATGCTTTAATTATGGCAGAGAACTGTTTGTGTACACGTACAGAGGAATTAAAAAGGTACGTGGCGGCGGGGCAGGCATGAGGGGTGGGGGCATGGTGGTGTGAGGTCAGTGCCAATGGCAGTGCCGGATAAGTGCCACAGGGTATTTTTGTGCCAAGTCAAAGCTGCCTGTGTGAGTGTCATTATGTTTTTTATATACCGAGTCGGTGCCACAACGCAAGGGGGATAATGGTTGGAGAAATGAGTGGCGGCCGCACACGAGAAGTGTGTGGCACAGCAGTGTGTGTGTGTATGTGCAGACAGTGACCTGTGTGATGTTGATCCTTCCCTCCCCTCCACCTGCCACCACCACCACTAAGAAAGGCGGGGCGTGTCAAGAGAAGCAACATGCTACATGTGTGACATAATTCATGTGATTTAAGAGTTGGGATTGGGTAAATATGTGGGTTAGTATAAAAAAAAATGGAAAGTTAGGTTACCTTAATATATTTATAATATTGGACATCTAGTTGCTCATTTTACCTAGGGGATGTATTTATTATAGGATTGCTCAATTTTGTAATTGCAGAAGTGGGTCAAGTTTATAATGAGGTGAACTGGATTAGGAAGGTTAGATTAATTATTGTGTTGAGGCTGGAGAGCAAGATGAGGTGACTCATCCAATTAGCTATCCCATGCGCTTTGCCATTGTGTAGTGTGATTTTGTCCCTCTTTGTGATGGCTGTTGGTGAAAATCATCCTGTCAGAGTATCTTTAAGAAAACAGCTTTTTTTTTCCCCAAGATTCATAATCTTGTAAACACTTGAATTAGAGCTATAATTAATGTGTGATAATTATGCTTGTCAGTTTGATATGAGTTAAGAAAGAAGGCTAATATCTTGCTTTCTGTATTGCCCTTTTTTCACCTCAGTATGTTGCTGGTTGACAGGTTATAGCTGGGGCAACCGTTTATTTGTGCAATTCTATCTAGCCTGGGTTTTTACTTTTGATACCAAGCTCTCTTTCTGTAGCATCTTCAACTACCCTTTTTTTAAATGTGTGTGTGGTGTTTTTGGAGATTGGTCTCTGCTCATCCTAAGATTTGGATAAAGTTGAAAACCCTACATTCATGTGTGTGTGTATGTGTGTGTGTGTGTGTGTGTTTACCAAGTTGTATTTATGTAGTTGTAACATATGGGAAAGGAGCTACGCTTGTGCTGTCCCGTCTCCATGTCTACTTTTGTCCAACTTTTTCCTAAAATTGTGGATGTTTCTCACACAGACCACTTTCTCTTTCAGTCTCTTCCATGCTTCCATGCTTCTGCTTGGGAAGCTACACTCCATCACATCCCTCCTGCAAGTGGTCATCTTCACTCTTACCATGTCCTCTAGATTCTCATTCCACTCACAAAGATCCATTTGTTGTCATCCTGTACACCACTATTAGATCTTCTCCCACTCCTTTTTTCCAGCATCAAAAGCTTAATTCTATTGAGTCTTTCATCATATGGCAGAGCCTATAGTTCTGGCACCATCTTTGTTGCTATTCTTTGTAATCGTTCCAGCTATTATTATATGTTTCTTCTCGTGGGATGACTAGACCACTGCAGCATATTCCAGCCTTGGTTGTATCATTATGACTTATTATCTTCATCATTTCCTCATCTAAATATATGAATGTCATCTGTATGTTTTTCATTGATGAAGACTTTCTCCCTTTCCATTATTTTGTTTATATGGTTCTCCAGTGACTTATTTTCTGCTATTTGTAAACACCTCATGAAAGCATTCATTCATTACCTCTGCCATTTCTATTGGTTTCTCATATGTAATTCTGTCTAGTCTTAGTTGGTCAGTACTTTGCCTTGCATTCAGTTTCCCATTCACATGTTTGTAGAACAATTTTGGTTGGTCTTTACATTTGTCAATTATGTCTTTTTTGTGCTTCTTTCTTTTTCTCTTTGAATCCTAACATAATAAAATCTTGGTCCCTTAAATTCATTCCAAAGATTAAACCGTCTCCACCTCCTCCATTTCTTTTGTCTTTCTCTCTACCCCACATATAATTTTAACAACTCCTTATTTCCAATGTCTCCAGTTTTCTTGGCATGAACTTATCTTCTCTCTCCTTGTATATCTTTAAGAACTCATGCCATTTATTTTGAGATCTGCTAGCATTATGGAAATCATCCCAGTATGCATTCTCAGAAACTGTACTTATGTTTTCAAAGTCTGCCTTACTATAGTTTAGTCTTCCAGTTCTATGCTCTTCTTTCCTATCCTAAATGTTCCCCTCTCATCCCTGATGCCAAACTCCAAAACTGCGTGGTTGCCCATAGCTAACAGTCTCCACTCTAACGTTGTTTAGTATTTGAGGTTCTTTGGTAAATACTAAATTTTATCTGGATGATTCATCTTCACTGTTGAATCTTGTGTGTTCCCTTACCCATTGCATCAGTCCACATTCCACTGCCAGCTGTAGTAGTCTGTCTCCCCACAATCCCTTCATTCCCCAAGTCTGCCACTTTTCCCAGCACACTTCCTTACAATTGAAATTGCCCATCATGATGATCCTATTACACTCTTCCAACATTCTTTCTAGACACTCAATCGTTCCCTTTTCCATGTCATTGTATTCAAGATTCTCTTGTGCATTTGTTGCTGGGGGGACATACAGATGTGTGTGTGTGTGTATACTGGGGAAGAAAATAATAATGGAATAATTTTGAAAGTGTTGCCAGGTCATATTAAAATAATGGTAAATCTGTAGTTTCATACAGTATGTAATCCCATTTTCTTAATCTCTTTCCTAGTGCACAACAAGCATGGAGACTGCTTGAGAGTCAGGTTTCAATGCTGGAAGCAAAGACTACTAATATTGAGGGGGCTTTGTCCTCCTAGAATCCTACACTCACACTAAAAGAGAGGAGAAGGGGAAATGGAAAGCTTTAAGAAGGAGAAACTTGTTTTGTTGCAATACAGAAGACTCACAAGAACTGAAGATAATTAGTTTTACCAGAATATTATAATACAAAACTTCCCATTGCTGATATTGGTTTGGTGGAAAAGGCTTCAAAACTTTATAAATAAACTACAAGAGGCAAGACAAAATATCCTCCTGTTTCAGCTTTGTGTATCATCTTGATATATTCAAAATAACTATTCAGTATATGTTGAAAAACTTGAGATATAGATGAATGAAATAAAATGCAATATTGATGTCATTCATCATCTCTATGAACACCTAAGCATTTTTAGTGTGGGCTTAATTTTGTGTAATGTGCTAGTTATGTCATCCCTTCCTCAGTGTGCAAATGTTTAATTTGTCTTGTAATCTATAAGACACTGTAAGTGTTCTTATAAGTAGATGGTGCACTAAGCATTAAGGCAGTGTGGGGCAGATAGTCACTAAGGTTGGGTTACACTGCTGCAGTGGCAAGCTGCCACAACACTAGTGTGCCATGAAGCATGAGTTAACCAACTGTAAGATGTATGTAACTTCAGGTCACAAAGTATTGGGATGGTCAGGGTTCCGTATCTACAGACTTTGGATGATCATTACTTTGAGGTCTGTTAATATAGTATAGTATATCATTGTTATTTGTGTATTATTCTAACTTTCATTATGTATATTGAACAGTTAATACAACTTAATCAATTGTATAAGAAAGTGGAATGACAGTATATTTTGTCTTGCCTGCAATACCTGCCATTTGCTGTGTATTGGAGTGGTTTGTGCTGAACTGATATCAACAGAGTGAGATTGCATGGTTTTGTGTTCTCATATATCTAAGTACCTAAGCTGAGGCAATTCTAAATTTGGATAATTCTGATCAAACCTATAAGAAATGAGATCAGTGAACACACTGCAGAGTGAGGATATCCTGCCTCTCCTCACAGGAGGCAACATGTCGCCTCCTGTCTGGAGAGACAGGATATCCTCTCTTTCCAAGTGTGCTCATTTATCTTGTTTTTGTAAGTTCCTCAGAGATATCTGGAGAATACCTGTCACCAGCCAACAACTTTCAAAATCAAGAAAATTTTTTAAAGTATCAGTTATTGTTGCTATTTTTTGACATTTTTCATGATGATATATGTTATTTTGCTCTTATTTTTCTGTATAAAGGCATAATAACTTTAAACAAAAATTATGACATCATGTATTAAATGAAATGCTGCTCATAATTAAGACGAATTTCCATAAACATAAGTATTTACTGATATAAGTAAGATGTTACTGTAATTATCAGTGGGTACAAAGATGTAGAAAAAGTATATTTCCAAAATACATTTGTAATTATTTGACATGCTATAAAACTGGTAACAGCAGAGGGCGAAGAATGAAGTGTGAGTCGGTAAGTATTTGCAGATGACACAGCGTTGGTGGCAGATACAGAGAAGTTAACTAGACTAGCGGAAGAGTTTGGACGGATGTGTAGAAAGGCAATGATGGTTAATATAAGGAAGAGTAAGGCAATGAAGTGCACTAAGAAGGCAAGTAGTAGGATGAATGTGAGGCTGAATGGTGAGGAGCTGGAGGAGATAGACTGTTTCAAATATCATTAAGTCTACAGTAATGATGGATGGAGGAGTAGAGACAGGTAAGGAAGGAAGTAGGAAAAGTGTTAGGAGATATGAATAAACTGTTTAAGAGTATGGCACTTGGAATCAGGCTAATGTAAAGAGAATAATATATGAAGGGACAGTAGTGCTTATTGCACTGTATAGTGATGAGACTTGTAGTATGGTGATAGCAGCAAAGAGGAAATTGAATGTAATAGAGATGAGATGTCTAAATCCTAAGGAGTATGTGTGGAGTAACCTGGATGGACAGGGTCAGAAATGAAGAAGTGAGAAGGAGAATGGATATTGCAAGAGACTGGGCAGGATGGAAAAAGCATTGTGTGCTGAGATTTTTAGAACATGTTTAGAGAATGGAGGATGATAGGTTGGTGAAGAAGATAGTAAGATCAAGTGTGAGAGGTGGGAATTTGTGAGGCAGGCCATGTGAGGGATGAATGGATAGTGTGAAGGAGGCTATAAAGGGAAGAGGACTGACACTGGACTATAGTAGAATGATTATGCATGACAGAAGCAAATGGAGAGCATCTGCGTGTGCGTGAGGAATGACGTGGCTCTGCAATCTCTGTAGGAGGCACCGCAGATCACTGGTTTCACACAGGTGTGAGGCAGTCAGGTGTGATGGGGAAGGGTACTTGTTGTTAAGGTGCCTTGTTCCAGACCAAACTGTCCAAGTTGTGCTGCCATTCCCCGGAAAGTGAGAGCAGGAGTACTTTCTCTTCTTTAGTGGGGGCAAGGGGCTACAGGCCATATTATTAAATTCCCCCTTCCCCTTCCCTTGGCCACCTGCGGTATCATGAATCTCCCCCATCCCTGCTGGTGTGTTTAGAAAAAAAGTGGCAATGGAGGAAGGGTGGGGTAGAAAAAGTGTTGAACTTGGCAGGGTAAGAGACAAGACACCCTTCCTTTCATATATTTTTGGAAACATTACACTTATTAATTTGTTTTTTTATAGGAGGTAATGTATTTATAAATGTTAAAAAAAAAATTAATGATGTAACATTTCAGACCACTTAAACGGATATGTTTGTAATGTTTCTGGAGACGTTGGTGTTCCCATGTGATTGTAAACATACCTTGTGGCAGTGTGGCCTCCCACTGCTAGTATGAGTTGCCAGAGAGAAAGAATGGTATGCATTTCCTTAGATACTACACACACACACACACACACACACACACACACACACACACACACACACACACACACACACACACACACACACACACACACACACACACACACACACACACACACACACCTTGTCAACTAATGTTAGGGTGGCATTTAACTATTCAGATAAAGAAATAATTATGAAAATTATGACAAGCATGATACGACTTAAATTGCAATATGCAGCAGTAGTTTGGGCTCCACATAGAAAAAAAGATATGTGGAAACTGGAAAGAATGCAGAGGATAGTGATAAAGATGGTACCAGAAGTGAAAGACTTAAGAGATGGGATTACCAACACTACAAGAGAGAAGAGAAAGAGGAGACCTGATAACAATGTACAAATTAGTAAGCAATATAAATATAGAAAGAATTGACAGAAATGACTTGGTACCACAGATGGAGGAGGGAGGGAGATGGACAAGGAGGAATTGGAGGAAAATAAAGAAGAGTGAATGTTTGAGGGACATCAAGAAATACAGCTTCATGTATCAAACTATTGAAATCTGAAATTATTTAAAGGAAGAGGTGGTTGTGGCAAACAGTGTACACATGTTTAAAGAAAAACTGAATAAATATGGTTATGGAGACAGGACAAAATGAGCTTTGGCTCATGCCCTGTACAATACAACTAGGTAAATACATGCACGCACGCACGCACGCACGCACGCACACACACACACACACACATACCAATACTTGGTGAAAAGAAGAGCACAAAGAGATGTTGGTAGATGTGTTAAAAGGTCTTGAAAAGATAGTGATGGAAAGTAGTGATATATTTATTGTTGGTGATTTTAATTGTAAGGAGATAAATTGGGAGACATTGACAACTACTGGAAGTGAGAATTTCTGGAGTAATAGGCTATAAAACTGGGCAATGGAAAACTTGATGACTCAATGGGTTGATTGTGATAACCAGATTTAGTGGAGGAGATAAAACCATCAAGACTTGATTTAGTGTTTACCAAGGATATGGAAATTATTGAAACTATACATTATGATAGCCCTCTAGGTAAAAGTGATCATGTGTTGATAGAATTTAATTTGAAAAATAAAAATGTAATCATTGATGAAAATTATAAGGTGAAAAGATTTAAATATAGTAAAGCTGACTTTGAAAAATTAAGAAAGTACTTTGTTGCCATGGACTGGAAAGACTTTGAAGATGCAGAAGATGTTCAGAAAAAATGGGATGAATTTATAAGGATATACAATTAATTCTGCTGTGGAGAAATTTGTACCTAGAGGAGGAGTGAGATGTAGAAAAGGTAGAGAATGGTTCAATACAAAATGCAAAAAGGCTACAAAATTGTAAGTCAAATTCTTGGAATAGATGAAAGAAGAGGAAAACTGAGAGCAGATGGGAGGAATATATTGATGTTAGAAACAATTACATTGAGATAGTAAGAATGGAGAGAAGAAACTATGAGATATAATAGATAAGTGTATAAATGAACCCAAACTATTCTTTAGACATATTAATGAGAAGATGAAGAAGAAGGAAGGTGTATCAATATTGAAAGTTGAAGGAAGAATCTATGAGGATGCACAGGATTTGGCAGAGGTCATGAACAAGTTTCAGATCAGTATTTACTGTGGAAGGGGAGTTTGATGTTGGAAGGGATAAGTTGGTGAGGAATATACTAAGTACAGTCCCAGTCAGTTATGAGGAAATACTTAAGATGATGAAAGAACTTGATGTAAATAAAGCAACTGGTCCAGATGGAATATCAGACTGGATATTGAAGGAAAGTAGAGAACAACTGGCTGATAAAATTCACAGTTTAGTGGTGACATCACTCTCACAGGGAAGAGTACCAAAAGATTAGAAGAGAGCAAATATTACACCAATGTTCAAAGGAAGAAATAAGGAAAACCCACAAAATTATAGACTAGTGTTGTAGGAAAACTATGTGAAAGAACAATAAAGGAAAGATGGATGGAACACTTGGAAAGAGATAAAGTTTTGGTAAATTGTCACTTTGGATTTAGGAGGGGGAAGATCATGCTCTATGAATTTATTGTCCTTTTATTCAAGGGTAATTGATATTGTGCAGGAGAGAGACGGATGAGTGGATGGTGTCTACTTAGACTTGAAGAAAGCGTTTGACAAAGTACCACACCGAAGATTGCTATGGAAGATAAAAAAATTATGGAAAAATTGGAGGAAGACTGCTGGAGTGGATGGAGGATTATCTGGATGATAGAGAGATGAGAACTGTAATGCAAAACCAAAATTCATCTTGGCTGAAAGTAGCTAGTGGTGTCCCACAGGGGTCAGTGTTGGGACCAATGTTTGTAATATGTGTGAATGACATAAATGAAGAAACAGTCAGTTATATGAACTTATTTGCAGATGATGCTAAGCTGATGAGAAGGGTAGAAAATGTAAATGACTGTATGGTACTGTAAGATGATTTAAATAAGATAAATAGATTGAGTAAATCTTGGCAAATGGAATTCAATTTAAGTAAATGTAAAGTAATGGAATTTGGTAAGAGTAAGAAAAGAATACAATATCATTATGAGATGGATGGTGTGAAGTTAAAGAAGTCAAAAGAGGAAGTGGATTTGGGAGTAACAGTTACTGAAAATTTGACTCCGGACAGACGTTGATAAAATTACTGGAGAGGCGATTAATTTGTTAAAAAAGAGTAAAAATAACATTCTCATATTTGGATGAAGGCATGATAAAAAAAAAAATTGTTGATTTCCATGATAAGACCAAGATTGGAATATGCAGTAGTGGTGTGGTCTCCTCATACTAAGAGGAATATTATAAAGTTAGAAAGAGTACAAAGAGCAGTCACTTAGATAGTTCTGGAGTTGAGCAAGTCAAATTATGATGAGAGATTAAAAATATTGGAAATTCCTACCCTTGGAAATAGGAGAGAGAGGAGATTTAAAAAACATCTGTAGAATGATAAATGGTATGGAAAATGTGGACAGAAAATGTTTTATAAATTTAGACACACAGAGTACAAGGGGACACAGTAAGAAGCTGAAGAAAGTTAACTGTCGAAGAGATATCAAAAAGTATAGTTTTTCTCATAGAAGTGTGAACAAATGGAATGAACTCAGTGAAGATGTTGTCAGTGCCATAACTGTCCATTCTTTTAAGACCAAACTGGATAGATATAGAGACGGGATACTATGAGATTGCTTCCCTCCCATAAACCTCAACTAGGTAAATGCACACACAATATGCCCATCTAGAGATGTAAATGTGATCATATCTTGATCTTGCCTGGAGAGAGAGAGAGAGAGAGAGAGAGAGAGAGAGAGAGAGAGAGAGAGAGAGAGAGAGAGAGAGAGAGAGAGAGAGAGAGAGAGAGAGAGACTGTGGGGAACATCATACCAGACAGTGGTGTGCAGCTCCTTAGAGCACACACACACACACACACACACACACACACACACACACACACACACACACACACACACACACACACACACACACACACACACACACACACACACACACACACACACACACACACACACACACACACACACACACACACACACACACACACACACACACACACACACACACACACACTGCCTGTAAAAGTGAGCATCTCTTGCCAGCAGTGTGCATAGCAAAGCGTGATGGAGAGCATGGCTGGTAAACATTAGGCATTGGTGTATATAAATGCATAAATCAACCAGTGTGGCATAACTGGCAACTCATGCTGGTAGGCCTAGATAGCCTCTGGGATGAGTGATCTTCAAGGTCACCAACATATTTCTGATTTTTTCATTTGTTATTTACTTGTAGATCATCAACTTTATGGATTATTTTACTTTACAGGATATATAATCTACATTAGTGAAAATGTAAGCAAAGAATGCATTCATCGTCTCATTTCTCAGAATTATTGGTTTGAAAGGGCTACCAACATTGATCTTGGCCATCGTGGTAAACCACGGGCACAGGAAGGGGATGGGGTTGCTCTCAAATACTCCAGTCCTGTGAGTGAGGCTGGGGATGGGACAGGGAAGGGGAAATTTAATAATACAGCCGTAAGAGAGTGGTGTGAATGAGTGTGAATGCAAAAGTAATGTGCCTTGTCTTGACTACCCTCCATTTTGGGGAGATAACCCTTGTATGTATCTGTGTACGGAACTTGGTCTTAAGTGATTTTATGCCATTCTTTGCTTCCAGAAAGAAGTAACAGCCTTTGGCTAAGGCCTTTATACCATTTATGCCATCCCTACTTTAGCTTTATGCTAATGTTAACTTTGCCATGTAACTTGAAAGCTACTGCTTTAGCCATTCATTTTGAATATATAAAAAATAAAGACAGTAATAAGGAAATTGATAATAATGCATTACATGATCCCATGCCACACAGATTTAATGTTCTTTTGCTCTATACAATTTCATATTTTTCTATCCAAGCATAAAGAATAAGGATATATATATATATATATATATATATATATATATATATATATATATATATATATATATATATATATATATATATATATATATATATATATATATATATATATATATATATATATATATATATATATATATATATATATATATATATATATATATATATATATATATATATATATATATATATATATATATATATATATATATATAAGAAACAATTCCAAGCTGTAGCAGAGGTGAACAGGGAAAGCATCCAGAGTTTTTTTCCTTCCTTTATTTCTTGCAGTATTTCACTTTCATAAAAGGCATCTTCAGGCTAAAATATATAAATAAAATCTCTAAAAGATACATTTTAAAAGTATTAAAGCAAAGCTCTAACTCTAAAGGAGCACAACAATATAATAAAACAAAGACAGAACTATGAGTTGAAGGTACACCATGACATGTTATTAAAAAGTAGAAAACAAACAACTAACACTGTTCTACACTGTTCTATACATTGTTTGTTGCTTGTTTTCTATTTTTTTTTTTTTTTTTTTTTTTTTTTTTAAGTTAACATGCCATTGTGTACCTTCAACTCATACTTTTGTCTTTGTTTTATTATATTGCTGTGCTCTTTAGGAGTTAGAGATTTGCTTTAATACTTTTAAAATGTATCTTTTAGAGTGTTTTACTAAAGTTTATTTGTATATTTTAGCCTGAAGATGCCTTCTGTGAAGGTGAAATGTTGCAAGAAATAAAGGAAGAAAGAAAACTCTGGATATTTTCCCTGTTCATCTCTGATATATATATATATATATATATATATATATATATATATATATATATATATATATATATATATATATATATATATATATATATATATATATATATATATATATATATATACGAGTATATATATATATATATATATGTATATATAAAGTATGCAACCAATTGACTGTTTTAGTATATAACCCATGCATATAAACTGTTGATTTTTGTCTTAACAACTTGATCATCATATGCTTGGTTCGTTGGTTCATGTCGCAATATAACCTATTTTCTGTGTTCTTGGAATGTAAGCTGTCATGGTTCTGTTATTATCAGGTAAAGAATGCTGATATCTGAATCAAATCTATTTGTGCTTGTGCCTGTTAACATGACATCAAAAAGTGAGGCAGATTGTTTTTATGATTTTGTACTGGTTGATTATTCACAGCTATGATATGGGTATTTTACTGTAAAAGTTAATTAATTCAGCACATGAGGGCTGCTAATCATGAACCCTTGTAAGTCCTTATTAAGAGGAGGGACAAAGTTTTTTGCAAGACTGCAAAAACTATACAAGAAAGAAGAGGAGGACATATTACACGGTTATTTATCCCATAAATGTTAGAGATAATGGTTAAAATACACTGTTCCTGAATGTTCAAAACTGAAACTATTTTCTCCATAGGAATCAATGTAAAATAGATTAATCCATTCCCAGACAGCACAGAATGCACAGAATGCATGAGAAGATACTGTTTAGACTGCAGGTATTCTCTTTGTAACCGATCTGGTGAGGGAAGCCTTACAGAGGGACACAGAAGAGCAACCCACTTACTGCTAAAATGAAAGTGATCATAACATTTAGATATCTTGCTGCTGGGAAGAGCTACTATAAAAATGCAGTTGTGCAGTAGTGATGGCATTGGGGATCATTGAGAGATCCACAGGTAGCTCAGGATTACTCCTGAGCACTGAAAACTGTTTATATCGAGGCTTTTCAATAGGATCACATTTATTGTATTTCAAAGATTGAATTGCTGCCTTACACTCTGTCTCTCCTCCAAATATATAAAAACAAAGTAAATATTTTATAGAAACTATAAATTAGTAATAAACAGCAACTTTTGCTATGTCTTTCAGTATTTGAAATCAAGTAACTTTGCTCTAAAATCAAATTATAGTACCACAACTAAAGCACTAATGAGTTCAAAATTTTGTTAGAAAACCAATTTATTCAAAAAGGAAGGTGTTTGGTAACCGAGGTTCCACTGTATATTAAATTCTTGAAAATCTGAAAAAAGAAGAGAAAGTGAGTAATGCAAGCATAGTGCACACATCAGCCATAAAGTTTACACTTAATAACAAATTTTTTTTCTGTAAATGATGATGTTTAAAAAAAGGTGGGATTATGCTGGATTAGAAATAACTGTTTTTGGAAGACAGGTTTCACCACAAACTCATGTTAGATTATTAGTTCTATAAAAAGAATATTTGTCAGAGAAATCTCTTTCATTGATGCTTGTTGAACATAATCACTAAGCATAAACAAGAATACTACCAGTGGAAAGTGATGGTCTAGGACCACCTTCCGTCTGTACAGAATTAATTACAACTGTAATCTTGTAGTTTTCATGACCACCATGTTATTGAACTGGGCAGACAGTCACAAATTACATAATAATTGAATATTATATAAACTTGGACTACTCATTTAGTGGATTATTACAATGCCATGAATGTAATACAAATCAATTAAGTAAGATAATTATGTAAAATAGTTGTTGTATAGAATGTGTGCTGATTTTTCTGCTTCAAATGTTTGTGAGGATAATGATTGTTTTGTTAGGACTGTAATGTCTTTTTGTGCAGATAGTTAGTTGATAGGGTGAATTTCAAAGACAAATTATAATAGGTAAGTATCATAAAATTTGAGGAAAGGAAGAAAACTGTCAAGGATGTTTTTCAGTGGAAGAGTCCAGTAATAATGATTTCTCAACACAGCAAACACACACACACACACACACACACACACACACACACACACACACACACACACACACACACACACACACACACACACACACACACACACACACACACACACACACTAAAAAACAAGGTTAGTGGGCAGTGTGTGGATCATCTGTAGTCACTTGATGGCTGAAAATGGCCAGCTTCTGGTAGGACTTAAACTTAGGTCATTGAACTGATCTTGAGGATTGGCAGTTAAGCAGCCTTTTTAAAAGTTTTGTTAGCACTTGTCAGGCCTCCACTGAATATGAAAAAATATTTAACTGTGCATGTACAGTGATGTGTGATTGTGTATTGTGGGTCTTTAAAGTGCAGTGATGATTTTCCTCATTGTGTTGTCATATTTTAAAAGCATGTTAGTCTTGCAGAATTTGTTCTGTAACTTTTTTAGGTGCATTCCTCCACTAATACTTGATTTTAATTGTTAGGTGGTTGATGTTTTGAAACATGAAGTAAGGTGTGTATTGACTCTAAAGATGATCCTCTGAAGACAGATTATACCATTATTTTGTTGGAGGTTGATCCTTTTTTTATGTTGAGAATTTATTGTGGGTGATGAAGGATTTGTATGTAATGTATTTTAAAGATGTAATCAATATAGACTGTGTATTTCAGGCAGCAGACCTCACCAAACCTATAGATAAGCGATCATACAATAAAGAAGATGTGCCAACCTGCCATGACTTCAATTCTAAGACAGCCACTGCTGATGGGGTGTCCCTCCTAGTGGGTCTGCTGGGAGGACAGATCCAACTTATTGATCCCATCACTAAGGAAGTTAATAAAGCATACAATGCTGGTGAGGTTAGTATGATTTTTTTTTTTTTTTTTTTTTTTTTTTTTTTTTTTTTTTTTTTTTCAGTTTGCAATTTTAATGAATATTGTAAACTTGGCCATTTATGCCCAAGTAGAGAATCCCTTATCTGGAATGCTTGGAGGTGCTCTGGGTTTCAGAATAGACATAGACACCTCAACTACAATGGGACTGTGTACTGAAAACTGTCTCTCAATGAAAAATGTCATCAGTGTTGTAAAAATCATTGAACATCTTGATGTTCTAATAATGCTTTACGGTATGTATTATGATCAAATATTACTACACTGTTATTGTGTTACACTGGCAATCAAATGTGCATGAATTGTAGGTAATGTTGGCACCTGAGAACTTCTGGATTTGGGATTTTACCATTCTTTATAAAAGATTGTAGTCATTTTGAGGGATTTTTTTATTTAATTTTTATATAAAGTTATGAACAACTGAAGCCTGGTTCTGTGTTGTGCATAGAAGATGTATGTTTATTTACTTTATCTAGTCTGTGGATCATTCTTGGGCTTAGAGGTCAGGATGTATTTATCCTTTCACCACTGCTGATACTGCTTGCTTCTGTAAAATGTTCTCTTTTAAATTAGAATGGTTGTTTCCAGCCAGAGTGTATTGTATGCTGATAAATGTAGCACTTATCTGTATTCACCACATTCACTTATTTCTCCCTCCAGAGACTAATAGACAAAACGAAGGTGACGTGTGTGCGGTGGGTCCCTGGGTCCCCCAATCAGTTTTTAGCAGCTCACAGCAGTGGGCACATGTACACCTATAATGAGGAGCTGTTGTGTGGTATGGACCGACCTCACTATCAGCTCTTCAAGCAAGGTGAAGGCTACTCTGTCTACACATGCAAAACAAAAAGTACCAGAAACCCGCTGTACCGGTGGGTAATAGGCGAGGGGAGCATAAATGAGTTTGCCTTCTCGCCATGCTCAAAGTACCTTGCCGTGGTGTCTCAGGATGGATACCTTAAAGTGTTTAACTTTGATACAATGGACCTGGTAGGAACAGCCAGGAGTTATTATGGTGGACTTCTGTGTGTGTGTTGGTCACCCGATGGTCGCTATGTTGTGTGTGGTGGAGAGGACGACCTCATCACTGTGTGGTCCTATAAGGAAAAGAGAGTAGTTGCCAGAGGACAAGGGCACAAAAGTTGGGTCACTGTAGTGGCCTTTGACTCATTCACAAGTGTTTACAGTGATGCGGAAGGGGTTGATGGGTGCAGTGATGATACAACTAAACACAATAGCTTTAGTAATGATGTGCATAATAGTAAAACAAACAGTGGTGTACCTAATTCCAGGCCAAGCTCAAACAGGAATTCCGTGGCCTCGGATAGCTCGGGCATGTCCTTCATCACCAGTTACCGACTAGGATCAGTTGGACAGGACACACTACTCTGTTTATGGGACCTAAAAGATGATGCCCTCACTCAGCCGTACAGACGACCCCGGTCCAGTACAGTGGTGAGCAGTAGTGGAGTAGTTGCGGGAAGTGGTGTGCCCCAGGCAGGACAGCCAACTACTAATTCCAAGTGCAACAGCGTGAAGGATTCCGTTGCTACTGACTCCTCCCACCACTCCCACTCTGCCAACTCTCTCACGGCTAAGTTAGCTAATCTTAATTTTGGTGAAAAGAAAGACAAAGAAAAAAGCGAAAAAGATCATAAAAGAAGTCTCAGCCTTGCATCAAAAAATTCTACACAAAACTGTAAAGGATATGTAAATAAAAACCAAATAGTAGGATCGTCAGTCCCTTCTGAAGACTCACAGAAGCCCATGGGCACTCCACTCTGTCCACGATTGGATGAGTGTCCCATGCTGGAGCCCATGGTATGCAAGAAGATTGGCCATGAACGATTGTCAGGCTTGGTATTCAGGGAAGACTGTGTCATTACCTCATGTCAGGATGGCTGTATCCTCACCTGGTGTCGTCCAGGCAAGCAGGTGGGTTCTGGGATAGTGTTAATTTTAATATAGTTAGTTATGATTATTTTTTCTCCAAATAAGGTTATGACATCAAACAGTCAATATTACATCTAGGGGACTCTTGTTCCAATCATATAATGAGAGATTTGTTTGTTTCTAATCTCTCTTAATATATATTGGGCTTTTAAAGTTTAATATTCAATGGCTTGGCTGTTGCTCAAGGTAAGTGAAACATCCACAGGTTTTATTGTTTAGGAAAGGAGCAGTAATTAATTCCTTTAAGTAAAGAATATGCTAATATATGCCATTTCTCACAAGGTGATGGTATATTACAAGATTAATTGTGGTTGAAGAATGTTTTTGATTCCAGGTAAAACATTCTTAAAATTTTTATTTTCCACGGTTTATTTAATGCTTAGTTTGCCTGTCACTTTTTCATAGCTACAACACATTAAACTCTAATTATGTGAGAAATCTTATGGTATGTAAGTATGGTCATTTTTTTTTAAGTAGTATAGAAAGTAGGATGGTGAGAATCACAATAGATATAATAGCTTGTATACTGTTATGGAAAGGGAATACTTATATTTTAATTAGCTATCAACTAAAAAGCTGGCTGCTGGAAACAAATTTGATAAACAGATAAAAACCACATTGTATAACAAATACTTCTAGGCATCATTATGACATGTCTCAACATAATTTTTATCTTTAATCATTCCTTGGAATGACTACTGCTTCCGTGTCAGAGACCCGTCTTTGTGTGCTGAGCGCATAACAGAGGTGATAGTGTCTGGCATGGAGGCGTACATTCCTCACTCTTTTTCTCGTCCTAAACCTTCTAAACCTTGGTTTAACACAGCTTGTTCTCGTGCTATACATGATAGAGAGGTGGCCCACAAAAGGTACTTAAGCCTTCCTTCACCAGAATCTCATGCACTTTATATTTCTGCCCGGAACCATGCCAAGTCTGTTCTCCAACTAGCCAAAAACTCCTTCATTAACAGAAAATGTCAAAACCTTTCAAGATCTAACTCCCCTCGTGATTTCTGGCATCTAGCCAAAAATATCTCCAATAACTTTGCTTCTTCTTCTTTCCCTCCTCTACTTCAACCAGATGGCACCACTGCTATCACATCTATTTCTAAAGCTGAACTCTTTGCTCAAACCTTTGCTAAAAACTCTACCTTGGACGATTCTGGGCTTGTTCCTCCCTCTCCTCCACCCTCTGACTACTTCATGCCTCGTATTAAAATTCTTCGTAATGATGTTTTCCATGCCCTCGCTGGCCTAAACCCTCAGAAGGCTTATGGACCTGATGGGGTCCCTCCTATTGTTCTCCGAAACTGTGCCTCCGTGCTTGCACCTTGCCTAGTCAAACTCTTTCAGCTCTGTCTGTCAACATCTACCTTTCCTTCTTGCTGGAAGTTTGCCTACATTCAACCTGTTCCTAAAAAGGGTGACCGCTCTAATCCCTCAAACTACCGTCCTATTGCTTTAATTTCCTGCTTATCTAAAGTTTTTGAATCTATCCTCAACAGGAAGATTCTTAAACATCTATCACTTCACAACCTTCTATCTGATCGCCAGTATGGGTTCCGTCAAGGCCGCTCTACTGGTGATCTTCTGGCTTTCCTTACTGAGTCTTGGTCATCCTCTTTTAGAGACTTTGGTGAAACTTTTGCTGTTGCCTTGGACATATCAAAAGCCTTTGATAGAGTCTGGCACAAAGCTTTGATTTCCAAACTACCCTCCTACGGTTTCTATCCTTCTCTCTGTAACTTCATCTCAAGTTTCCTTTCTGACCGTTCTATTGCTGCTGTGGTAGACGGTCACTGTTCTTCTCCTAAATCTATTAACAGTGGTGTTCCTCAGGGTTCTGTCCTGTCACCCACTCTCTTCTTATTATTCATTAATGATCTTCTAAACCAAACTTCTTGTCCTATCCACTCCTATGCTGATGATACCACCCTGCACTTTTCCACGTCTTTTCATAGACGTCCAACCCTTCAGGAGGTAAACATATCACGCAGGGAAGCCACAGAACGCCTGACTTCTGATCTTTCTAAAATTTCTGATTGGGGCAGAGCAAACTTGGTATTGTTCAATGCCTCAAAAACTCAATTCCTCCATCTATCAACTCGACACAATCTTCCAGACAACTATCCCCTCTTCTTCAATGACACTCAACTATCCCCCTCTTCTACACTGAACATCCTTGGTCTGTCCTTTACTTATAATCTGAACTGGAAACTTCACATCTCATCTCTAGCTAAAACAGCTTCTATGAAGTTAGGTGTTCTGAGACGTCTCCGCCAGTTTTTCTCACCCCCCCAGCTGCTAACTCTGTACAAGGGCCTTATCCGTCCATGTATGGAGTATGCTTCACATGTCTGGGGGGGTTCCACTCATACTGCTGTTCTAGACAGGGTGGAATCAAAAGCTTTTCGTCTCATCAACTCCTCTCCTCTAACTGACTGTCTTCAGCCTCTCTCTCACCGCCGCAATGTTGCATATCTAGCTGTCTTCTACCGCTATTTTCATGCTAACTGCTCTTCTGATCTTGCTAACTGCATGCCTCCCCTCCTTCCGCGGCCTCGCTGCACAAGACTTTCATCTTTCTCTCACTCCTATTCTGTCCACCTCTCTAACGCAAGAGTTAACCAGTATTCTCAATCATTCATCCCTTTCTCTGGTAAACTCTGGAATTCCTTGCCTGCTTCTGTATTTCCACCTTCCTATGACTTGAATTCCTTCAAGAGGGAGGTTTCAAGACACTTATCCACCAATTTTTGACCACTGCTTTGACCCTTTTAGGGACTGGCATTTCAGTGGGCATTTTTTTTTATTAGATTTTTGTTGCCCTTGGCCAGTATCCTTCCTACATAAAAAAAAAAAAAAAAAAAAAAACATTTTCAACACATTTTCTCAATTGTGGTGTGCAGGATTGAGCTAAGTTCATGTTGGCTTCTTTGTGGCCTTTGTGTGTATGCAGTGGTACCTTGTTATACATCCTTAATCCGTTCCAGATCACTGGACTTATACCAAACAAATTTTTCCTAAACAGAATAAAAGGAAAATGACAAATACATTCCCATGAAAATTCCTATTGTTATTGGCATATTATACAGTACATTGATGGGCTTGTATAAAATAATTTAAACACTGCTTGATACTGAAATACATACCGAATTTGATGGCATATAAGATGCATCCCCATTTCTGTTGGGCATATTCAGGAAAAAAATAAAAATAATGCATTTAAGCTTGTAATGTTTAAAGCAGGCTAGTGGTACAGCTGAACAAAAAGCAAGTGATCACGATAGTAAAAAATATCCTACATGATTGCAGTAATAAAACAGAGGTAGTGGTCTGGTTACAGAGGTGAGGCAAAGAACGTGGCCTAGCTGCCAAGATGTCAACACACTTGGTGTGCCACTGAACAGGGCTGCATTTTCATTTTCAACATCTACTTACATTATGTTATAGTTGAAAATATGATATAGCGCCCTTGCCTATAATATGGTGGTGAAAATCTTCGGGTATACGGGTGAAGGAAATTTCAAAATTAAATCTATGGGAAGCCTCACATTTGCGTATAAAACACAGGGTGATTTTTTTTTTCCCACGTTTCAATGAAAAAAGACGTACATCAAGTTGGACTTATTCCAAAGTAGACATACCAAGGTACCACTGTACTGATATTAAACTTGATTACTAGTTTGCAGCATCACCACATTCTGTCTTTTCCAGATACATATCATTGCTTCAGTTTGCTGAACAATTTAATTACTTTCCCTTTCTATGCCTACATCATTCCTCTCCCTTTCCTATTTTTACATATGTATGGATGGTATAGAAAAGCCTGACTGCTCCCCCAGCTTACTCTTCTGAACTTGATGTAGAGGTCTGTCTCTGCTGCCATCCTATTTCCTTTTGCCATTATCATTCCCCATCCACCAAACAAAAAGCAAGCCAATCCCTTGCCTCACAAAAAATGAATAAATAAATAAATAAATAAATAAATAAATAAACATGAATAAATGAAAACAAATATTATAGTAAATAAAAACAAGTAATAGATATTAGAATAAACAAAAACAAGTAATTAGATAAAATAGATCAATAAATATGATTAAATGAAAAGTAAAAATCAAATAAAAATATGTCAGCAAACAACATCATATTTTATAACTTATTAACTTATCAACTGGTGTCATGGAAAAATACAATAAATATTGAATTGAATGTTGTCCATTGCATTCACTTTGGATAAATGAATCAAAATAATCAGTCAATCATACCTCGGTGGGCAGTGGAAGCAGCTAGGGGATGATTGACTGGGATCCATTTGATAACTTCCAGTAGTGAATTCTACTTCTCCTTTGTTTAAGATAAGGAGTTTTCAGTTTTTTCTCCCCTTGCAGGCTCAATGTGTTGTTTAGGAATACTGTATAATAATTGCCACTTGTAGCCAGCAGGTCCCATGTTCAAATCATTACTCCTGAAAAGAATATACATAATCAAAGCCCCCACAAAAATTTAATCTTGAATTAAATTACATAAATTATACATATAGATCAATTACCAACAACCCATGAAAATTTGCTTTTGGAAATTACCAAATTTTCCCTTCCAGGAGTATTCTCCCCTTTGGAAACCTTATTGTAGGTAAAAGGGAACTTATTTCTGATCAAGACAAAAGAAAGTAAAATAATATATATGGCTGATGCAGGGACATCAAAATATGTATCACATGGATTAACATTATGATTACAGTTAAGGGTAGATTTTTCAGTCTTCTCTCATAGGGAAACTCAAAAATTTGCTTGGTCATACTTTCAAATAATTTTTTTCTTTGTCTTATTTATATTTTTTCCAAGTTTGGTGGCCTGACCATAGATGCATATTTGTCTTTATTGTATCATAAACTCTATCAACTCTGGCATTTCTTCATAGTGTCATCATTGTCATCCACAAACACATTGTCATAGTTACTCAAATACTCAGACCTTCTGGCATGTCATTTATATGAATAAAAATCACATAACTTAGAGCACTCCATTTTTAACATTCTAGAAGGAGATCTTGCCCTTTTTAACTTCAAACTTTGAATAACATTTTTGAGATGGTCATAATATGCTAAAATGGGAATGTTGAATTGTTCACTGTTTCTTTGGAAAACATGCCTTTTAAGATTTGGAAAAATTTAAGGGCAGGGAAGATGTGATGTAAGTATTACCATTTTGTGAAGTATTTCTTTATTGGTGACATATGCACAAGTGTTAGGTGGCTGTTGGAATTATCACCATTCCATCCACTGCTACCTTTTGTAGTTTTCCTCCCCCTCAAGAAATTGTCAAATTGGGTACACATGCAGTGTGTCAGATACTAAGATGTCATGGAGAATGTGCAAAGTTATAATTAATCACAGATGATCAAAGAAATATTAAGTTCAGTATTTCTACCCATGAATGTTCTTACATTATAGACCACTGGTCAGAGTCTACTCATGAATGCATAAATATAAACACATTTGCATGACTTGAAAACTTAATCAAGTACTAAATTCTTAAAATGCTAAAAAACAATAACTATTGTTCCTCACTCAGTTATGCACAGCAGTGATTGGTCCTGTGTGAATTATGAAATAATTATGGATGGTGAAAATGTTTGTGCATGTGTAGTGAAGTATCCACCTTACACTTAGCTCTGAGAATCAGAAAATGGCCATTTTGTTCACAGGTGTAAGGAGACGCTATGCACTCACTAGTAGCATGGGGTGAAGTGTCTTTGCTGCAGGCGAGGCTAGGGGAACAAACTTGAAGCGCCAGTCCTTCCAACCAGTCCAGGTTCATATTTTTCTTCTGCAAGAAATTTAAGAAAAAGACAAGAATATTGTAGATTCTATAGGGATTACGGCTTCTGTGAAACTGCAAATAAAAGATCACAAAAGAGGTTTTACTGTAATTATCCTCTCAGAAAACTAGACCTCAGAGAAATTACAAATAGAGCAATATGCTAGTTTGCATCTTGGTGATAATCATAACAGTAGAGCTATATAGTTCTGCAGTAACAATATTTTAAAGCAATGTTTGATTTTCATATTTTGAGCTTAAACATGATAAGAACAATGGCACTAGTTTGATATATAGGAGGACTTGATGCCATTTTATGTATTGAAAATTATATTTGAATAGTTCTGTAAAACCTCTTAATATTACAACAAACAAGAGCAAAGAACAAGAAACATTGAAAAAAAAAAAGACAACTGGTTAAAACTGGTTAAAACAATAATTGACTGTAATAACCACAGTAGCACTCCAGTTCGAATAAGCAATTTTCCTGGGAGTCCATTGTGCCAGACAGGTTGTAAGGAAGATGGAGGAAATAAATGGTCACCTCCATCAGGAAATTTTTTTGCCTCAATAATCAATCTTCACACTTGGTTGCATGAGCCAGCAAAATCTTACAATGGGGAATGCAGGGAAATCACAGACTACTAGTTTCTTCTTGGTGGATGCAAATTTCAGCACAGGCAGAGAAAACACTAAAGTTATTGTAGAGGAAGGAATGATAGTATGCTTTGATTTAATGATGCAGAAGTAGCTGAGTTATGAAGTAGTGTCCTGAATTGACAAAAACCAGGAAGCAAATAACAGATGTCCCACAACTTCACCTCTAAAGTCTATAGAAACCAAATGAAGAACAAGATACTGGTGCAAGGTATCTTGTAGCATTGCACTATTTGGAGAATGGCTCACCTATTGTCACGTAAAGGGAAAACATCAGTCATCTTCAATTCATTCCAAATAATCAAACACCTACACAAGCATGAATAATTATTTGTACTATAATGAACCAAAAGCCTTAAAGGATCAATTAAATGTGGATAGAAAGGATAATTGTTAACTAGAACATGACAGAGACAATGGCCATCTATAAAATTTAAATTCACTAGCACTGCTGCTGCTGCTAGTGTTAGTAGATATTGCACTACAGGAAAATCTTTTATCCAGAGTTCTATAGTCAAGAAACATTCAAAATCTTCATGGTATTAGTGCTGGCTTTATCTACAAGAATTGCAGTGATACACTGGTCTCCTGTTTATATCTGGTCAAGTAACAAACACAGATAGCAATTAAAGAGTACTCTCGTAAATTAAAAACACATAGATGGGAACACAGAATGTAGTGCTTTTCCTGGAGACTATATTTATCATAGGCCATTCATCAGTTCGTAAGCATAATGTTCACATTCTGAAAAGGTTCTTTGTTGTGAGTAATGTGTAAGTTATTTATGAATGCCTGGTAATTACCACTGGATCTGAACATCTATGAAAGCTCAGCCTAAGTTGTTGGTGGTTTGTGAGACCATTCACAACTCTGAACATCTTTGTGAAGGGTTCATATCAGTATAAGCATTCATATGCTGCTATACTGGTGCTGAATAAATGTATTTGTGTGTGTATGTGTGTGAATGGAGAGAGGGAGAGATGTGTAATGTGCTACAAAGTATTAAATTAAGCTCTATCTTTATTATTTAATTTCAATAAATTTGTTTCTTATGCAATATGTACTTTTGTTTCAGCCTGGAAGCAACCAGCATTCAACACCAAGCCCAACTACAGCAGTGGCCATGGGTGGGGGACCCATGCCCTCAGGGGGAACAGTTGTGTAGCCTAAGCGATTGTGGCAGTCCCATTGCAAGGATTGTCACAGGGGCCAAAGGGGGGAAAGGTTATGCCAGAGAGGTGAGGATGCTGGTAGTTTAATGTGCTGTGAGTTAGCCTAAAATACTTTTGCCTCATTCATCTACTCTTTAATGGGCCAACACATAATTTGTAAAACAGACATTTTGCCCAGATGCCACAGAAGTTGGGAGGCAGAAATTATGGTCTTTGGTGAGTAAAGCAGCTTTGTTAGTTTGTGTCAGGTTCTTAATGTGAATGCCCCATCTTATCTAAGTTTAGGACCGAGGCCTTACTGATCACTTAAGGTAATTTATAAAAATTTTCTCACATTTTCAACTTTGTTGAAATGTTCATCATATGAATTCTGCAGTTATCACAGCAGTAATCTTGTTATAAATATACATATATATATATATATATATATATATATATATATATATATATATATATATATATATATATATATATATTCATTACCACTAGCTTCATCCTCTGTCTTCTTTTGTCAGTCTGGCTTTTTCATCCATTTCATTACTAAACTCCTTCATATTCATCTGTTTTCCTTTGATGACTTTTGCATCTTATATGAATTTCTTTATTTTTCATTTGTTTTCCTTCCTTCAGTCTCAGATTTTACACCAGCTACATCACTGAGATAATCATCCATATCCATATTCTTGTGAAAGCTGGTTGATTTATCTTCAGTTTTTTTTTCAGCAACCCCAAGATTTTACATCTTTTTCATTATCAAGGATTTCATTATCAGTTTTCTTTCATCAGCCTCTAGAGATTACATCTTTCCATTCAACACTGAAATTTTTTTCTTATATGTCATTACACTTATCCACTATTTCATCTTTGTATGCACTATTTTTCTTTTGATGAACCCTGGATTCCCAAGTTTTCTCTTCCTGTATACATGTTATTATGATATTCATTTGCCTTTGTGGAGGTTCTTTGACAGTTTTTCTCTGAATGTCCCTTGGGTTTCACATTCCTTTGTATCACATTATTGAATTTGCTTTCATTTGTGTCATTGTGCTGCTCAGCAGTCACTTGTAAGTATTTAGTGCTCTTCTTGAGACAATTCGTATATTCTGTATCATTCATGTTATCACCACACAGGTCCTGCACTTGATTTTCGTTTTCTTTATTTGATGTTCAGAGCCATGGCTGTTATTTCTTATTTGTAATTTTACAACTTGCCTTCATTGATATTCTCATTAGTTTCAGGAAAATGTAATGTGCATTTTGAACGCTGCTCTCTAAGTTATTATTATTGTCAAATTTATCAATTTCTAGTGAATTCTTATTATTGGCCTTATTCATATAATAATTGTTTGTAACTGAAGGTGAAGCTACAATACTTGTGTGCTGTAAAATTTCCTGAAGATTATTAGAGTTTGCTAGTTAATTTAGAACTGTGCAGGAATGGATTTCTTCTTTGGTATTCCCACATTGACAGTACTGATGCTTTTTATTTTATTTTCTGTAACAATCTGCTACTCTGCTTTTTTTTTTTCTTCATAACTTGGATTTTTTCCCTTTCTTTTCAATAAAAGTCCAGCTATCATCAGAGTCAAACACAGACTGGGTGTCGAGTTTTCATTACATTTTTTTATTTGTTTGCATCTCCTACCAGGAACTGTCTTCTCAACATACTCCACATCCGTTTCCTTCTGCTCATGGACATCAGTTACATCTCAATTTTCCTGTTGACTATTTCCTTATATATATATATATATATATATATATATATATATATATATATATATATATATATATATATATATATATATATATATATATATATATATGGTGACTATTTCACGTTTGTTTAACATCACATACATCATTGCAGTAACAGTTGGCTGAAACCATTTACTCTGCTCTTTCCTTGGCCAACCGAAATGTAACCACCACCTCATAACTTAGTACTACAGTCTCTTTACCACAGGTCACACAGTCTTGTCTTTGCCAAATATATTACTGGTTATAGGTATCATTTAGTAATTATATTTATTATCCTCAGCTCCACAAAGTTTGCACCTTCCACATCTTATAATATGCATGGAAGTAGTGATGTTTTTATATAATTAAGAAATTGATCTAAAAGGATTAACCATGACAGGGAGTGTTGAGGACCTAACCTGTGAAAAGACACAGTGTACTCAGCATCTTGCCAACTGAACCATAATAAACATCATGGCAGATGTTCAGTTTGGTCAACCTTGACTGTTCTCCCACTGCATGGCATTTATCCAAATTTTAGATCAATTTCTGGTGTTTCCAGCTACTGCATATATCTCCTAAGTTCCCTTCTCATAGCTAATTTTCTGTTAACTGCCATTATCTTCTATACTGTAGCGTTCTCTTCGGATGACGCGGGTTGAATCGCCAGTGGATCACAAAATATTTTCTCTTCTGTCAGACTTCATATTTTCATAAGGGATTTTTCACTGCTGGCAACCAGTGTAATGTCTCAAGTTTTGAAACACTGAGAAATTGATCTGGAGGGTTAAGCCATGAGAAGGATCCAAGGATTGAACCCATGACAGAACTTTCAATGTATGTGATGTTTTAGCAATCAGACCATAATGATCAACATAGCCCAAGTGGAATTTAGTCAGTCTTGACTGTCCTGTCACCACGAGGAGTGTAACATGTCTTGTACTTATATATTTCCTGCCAGTGAATGAAAACCAAGCTGATGTGAACATAAACATAGTTGATGGTCCTTATAGTACACCAGTCACTCCTCAACTTATAGAATTCCCATCCAGTAATCTACATTATATTGTATACATTGATAATTTCATACCTTCACAGGGCTCATAATATCTCAACCAACCTCATCCATACAGTACACAACAATGCTTGTTCCATCGTTTACATAATACCTAGCAAGCCTGTTTCCTTAAATACTGTGTACCATTATAAAACATTCCTCAACCCATCCAATCTTTATTAGGCTCCTACAGACAGGATATTTATATTATCTTTAGGAGAAGGGATTAGGTGTTTTAGATTCCTTGAGTTTGGAAAGAAAAATGAAGAACATATGTACCCATCATTGGCAAATCTAACTTGATCAGCTGGAGATGAAGAATATTCTATATTGGACAAGTAGTGTGTGAATGGGTAGAAGCATGCAGTGTAATGATATGCAATGCTGGTGATGGCAGAAGTGTTGGTGGCTAAGATTAGATCAGATGTAGAGATGTTTACCCATAATAATTGATTTTCACTTGATGGTCCTCCCTCATTTACGTTGCCATTTAAACATTTCTTCCTGATTTTTGTTGATTGTTGAGATTTTTTGTTATCTTTTAAAATATGCCAAAGAAAATTTGCTTCTGAATATTATCTAATGATCATGTTCCACTTGAGTGCTTTCCTGTGGTCTAGAAGATAGATACTCTATAGATTTGTAATTTAATATATATATATATATATATATATATATATATATATATATATATATATATATATATATATATATATATATATATATATATATATATATATATATATATATATATGTGATTTAGAGAAATTTTGATGGGGGAAAAAGCTCTAAGGGGTGTCCTTTGTTGTGACCACCTGGAAAGAGATGTCAGAGTTGTCATCAGTAACCCAAATAAGAGGTGAAGACATGAATGTTAAACATGTCAGGTATTTCCTCACAGCTTCAGGAGGTGCATTCTCCCCACCCTCCTTTTTTAGTGATGGAAGAGAGGAGAAACTGTTCCTACCCATATGTAAATATGCATTTTGTTGTGCAATGCTGCATGATCTGTTGGAGATACTCTACTCCCTCTTGCAGGTGAGCCACTTGTTAACTTGTTATGGGAACCAGGTGAATGAAGATAAATAGTGGGTCAATGTATCAAAGGATATTGACACATGTACCAAATATATTGAGCTGGTTTTATATTGATGAACATTTATTTTCCTAAATTTGTGAATGTAGCATCAAACAAGGCATATATAATATAATATAATATATATATATATATATATATATATATATATATATATATATATATATATATATATATATATATATATATATATATACACACACACACACACACACACACACACACACACACACACACACACACACACACACACACACACACACACACATAGTTTGTTTCATCTGCTGTAGTTAATGTACAGTAAACTGAATACATATATTAAGATAATGAGTTGGCCTATACTGCACTGTGCATTAGAGACTGGCTTGTTCCACTTGTATTCTGTGATCAAAACTGTCCCATAGTTTCATCCAATTTAATTTAAACAGCAGAATTCTCCTTTAATCCAATTATGTTAATTCTGCATCACCTTTGTTACAACCCCTTTGTTTCCTTTCTTATCATTAGGGTAAAATCTTATAACCTTGTTTAAAAAATTAAAGTAATTTAGAAAACATTCACATGACATGATTATTCTTTACTGTCCTCTTCAGTTTATTTTACAAATTCAATTTTGTACACTTTTGTTAATGATGAGATTAATTTGTGCTGTGCCACACTTGGTGTTTAATATTGATTTAAGGGTGACTGGAGGGTGATGTCATGTACATTCTAGGTATGACCTGTAAATTATGTTAATTTTTTTCCCAGTTATAGAAAACTCTTCTGTAAATAATGGGGTCAAAGAATCCCTGACTGACTGAAACAAAATATTTATCAGGATATGTAAGCATTATTTTTAGACCTTGACTTATAGCAGGAATGTCTCAGAAATATGCAATCTGATTTTTTCCCCATAGTTTTAATGAAAATTTATATGTGGATTGGGGGTTGCTGTAAAAACTTTGCAGTTTTTTTTTTAAGAAATTTAATTCAAATAAAAAACTCAGGACTTCATGTATTTGATCTTTGAAAGTTTAATGCACCAACTGGTGTAAGGTCAGAATCCTTTAAGAATATAAGTGATGCATTTCACTTTGAAATAGAGCTGCCTTCATACTACATGGCTATACAAGGTGTCTGGAGGTAAAGGGGCGGCATCACCAAAACTTAGTTTTGAGTAATCACATTCAGAGTTTAGCTATATGTACTGCACTTTCCTTGACTTGCCAAGTTATCGTTTGTATTCATTTTAATTGTGGCTAGATTTTTATACCCCAATTTGGAAATTGGTTAGGTATGGTAATGGGAATACTCATAATGTATGTGGATTTGGAAAATCTATGTTGTTTACCTAAACTATGGTATTAACCATTTCATTTTAAACCAAAATGCTGATTTTTCATTATTTTTTTATAATAAAGATGTTGCAATTTTTACAACAAAATATTTTTTGTTTAAATATTATAATCATTCATTGATTATTGTCTAATTAACTACAGTGAACAGTTACGTCCTCTTTACCTCTGACAGGCACTATATGATAATAAGGAATTCTTGTTCACGATTCTCTTGCTACAAGGGTTGGTGTACCTCGCTCTGTTTTTGGAAATCAAAGAAAATGTGTGTGCCTATCGCACAGTAAACTTAACTGAAAATGCCAGATTTGGCCATGTCACCGATTTTCCTCTGTGCATCTCATACGTGAATCATTACAGCCACCTTTCTCAAAACAGGAATATTATTTGATAAGTAATGTTGCAGCTCTTATTTTCAATGTTAACTTTATCCTGAAATGGTCTAAGATGGTGTTTTTTCTTATTATTACTTGTGATTCATATCACTTGAAATTTTAAAGATGAAAATGTAGGTCCTTGGAAATTTAAAAGCATGACTTGTGGCTCTGGGGCCTTTGCTAATTGCTGGAGTGGAAGCAAGAAAAATATAATTCATTTGCTTAATAGCATGTATGTATGTCCTTTACTCTTTTAAGTAAAACAAAACTAGATTTTAAAATAACATAATAATCAACTAGTAAAATACAACAGATGTCAAACACTGAAAACATTTTATGATGTACAATCTAAATTTCTTTTAAGACAGAGTATGAGGACTGCAGGAAAGTAATTTTAAAGTGTGAAATTTTTTTGTAAAATCATGCACTGGACAAGTCAATAGGAATAAGTTCGTAACACTGCATACATGAATTTTATTACCTTGGCAAAGAAAATTTCTTGCATGAAAATAACTTGAATTTGGAGGTTGCATGTGTCCTTTCATTGAAATATTAATATGTTTTGTATGCTCATACTGCATCATATAAATCGTGCAAAGTTTCAACTGTGTGTAGTTGATTATATTAGTTAGTTAATGAAACAAAGAAGTGCCAGGCAACAGTAGACAATGGAGTATAAAAGAATTATGTGGTAATGCCTGGGAAGATGTCAGAAATGTAATTGGGATGAGGTGGTAAGATGGTTGTATCAAATGGAAAGTGTGGGATTGCTGGAGTGACAAAATTATGTTTTATATGTAAGGAAAATAAAGTGACTGTAAGGCCTTCCTGAAGGCAAGGTGGGCCGGGGGAAGGCAAACCAAATAAGTAAGAATAGCTGATTGGACCTCTCTCCATAACATAGGGAGAAATGGAGAATTCAAGAAACAGACACTACAGGAGTTGGCTAGAGTGTGTCATGAGATGGAGTTAAGGCTGGTATGGGCTATACTGAAAGTTAACATGGAGAAGATTAAGGTGATGGTAACAGGGAGAGCCCCTAGAGTGAGGCTCAAAAACAATACTTCACTCCATTCACTTGAACTGTGCATTTGAGTCTTAGGCTAGATTTGTAACAGCCCTGCTGATTGGCTGGTTGCTCTCTCTCGCTCACTTGCACTGTTGCTGCCACTCACACATGCTGTCACAATGTTTCTGTATTATCCACCTTCATTCTTCTTCTGTACAAAATATACCACTTTGGTTCATACTATTAGACACAGCAATGATCACAGAACTCAATATGTTTACCAAATGTTTGAGGCAAAACATAAAGACATTACAACTTGAAGAGAAAATGGAAACAAAATCATTGTACTTTTTTTTTTTTTTGTCTGTTATTTGCAGCATTTACCAAATGATTTTCTGAATAAACCATACAGAGAAAAGCCTCCTCTGTAGGATGCCACTAGCAAATTATAAAGTTAAATGTAAGTGAAGCACAGATCTTTTTATGAAAATGTCACACTGCTTTAAATTGCCCATAATCTGCTGGGTAATGACCCATGTGATAGGCTATCTTATCATAATCCTTACTCACAGGCTCAGAAAAGGGATGCACTCAATCAGAGCCAGGCAATCAGCGGGACTAATAAAAATTATGACACAAAATGATCAGGGTCAAGAGATGTGAATCAAGCAGAAAAACAGTACAGGTTCCCAGCATGTGAGAGGGTAATTTATATATATAGTGGACCAGTCCTGCTATCTGGAAGAGATGTCTTATGAAACAAGAAGCAGCAGCAAAGAGAATAAGAGTGGCAACTACATGGAGAAATGGAGACAGAGCAAGGCTGCTGGTCAACAGAGGGATACCCTTAAGGAGCAAAGAAAATATTTACTGTATGTGAGAAACTGGTGATGTGAAAAAAAAAAAATAGATAAATAATAAAAAAATATGGAGAGGATCAAACAAAATAATTGCGGAATGTTGAGATACGTGATGACGTGGAGCATGTGAGATGGGAATAACTATAAGGCATCTAAAGAAGTGATGGGAAGATGTGGAGTGGAGTATGTGATGAATATGTTGAGGTGTAGATAGTGGTGGTACAGGTTATATACTCAAAACAGCACTGGAGTTTAATGTATCTGGAAGGAGACTAGAGGGAAAATGAGACGACCTGGACATGGTGTGTCGTGCAAAGTATGGATAGGATGAACACTAGGTAAGAATCAATTATCACAAAATGCAGTAGAAACTCATAATCTCTCCAACTCATTATGGGAAACTAAGGGCACTAAACAAGATGATGAACTACTCATGAGCAGGTGAGTATAATTTCTCACAATTTGCTCTTGTGGTTTGAGTAATAAAAGAGGGAGGGGAATGGATGAACTGCAACATTAGTATCTGAGAGCTTACATTAAAAAGATTGATAGTAGCATTAGACTTGATAGACTTAGACTTGGCATTATGATTTTAATGTTTAAATGAATGTGTCAGGTGACAACTTAGGTCTTGGACTGTGGCCCTGGCATGAATTAAGCTCCACTACATCAACAGTATTTAATTGTAAATCAGAACTCTCAAATATTAGAGCAAATCAAATTTAGAACCTATTATTATTTTTTTTAAAGTAAATTAATTTGTTTTTTTATATATTTACTAGCACTATACTATATTAGCATTATATGCATTCAATAACATACATCCTGGTTTTGAGGTTAACCTTTAAAAGGTAATTAAATTAGAGGCTGGAACTGTCTTCTGGTAATTCAAGACATTGTTTTGTCCAGTAGTCAACCAACTGAAGGATTTATGTTACTTAAATCACTGTCACTGGCAGTGATTTTCATTTGGAGAAATGCAATTTGCAGAATTTTGGCCAAAGCTGAAAAATATGCAACCCAAATATTAGACTCACTAACAACAGAAGCTAGATCTTTACTAAATTTTACTTTACTACATCTTTACTAAATTTATGGTTGGCAAGGATTCAGGATTATTAAAAGTATAACACTGCAATATCATATCTCAAATGTATATTTTTTATAAGATGAAATATCAGAAAATAATTTAACAGCCAGATTCTTACAAATCTCCATTACTCACCTTGTTATAATTGATTTATCATTGTACACTGCAATATAAAATTACCAACTGCAGAGCAGGATCATTGTGACAGGGTCCACTGCAATGATTCAATAATCTAGGGCAGTGGTTCCCAAACTGGGGGCCATGGCCCCCTGGGGGGCCATATAGCAGAATGTAGGGGGCCATAATCTGAGGCTATGCATAAATAAAACCAAAGGAGTTTAGCGGGTAGGTAGCCACTGGAGGGAACGTACAGGTTCAGTACAGGTTTGTGCAATGCCTTGCTGCCAGACACATGAGTAATACGTCCCAAATTTCTTTATTAATAATTAACAAAAGAAAAAATAACAAATGGAATCAATAAAATTACAGGATTTGCTAGAGTGGTTTTTATATGGACCTAATGAGTGTAGGACTGTAGACAGTCACGGTAGTCACGGGTTATGGTTGTGGGGGGGGGGGGGGCATGGACAAGGATCATGTATGAAAAGTGGGTAACGACCAGAAAAAGTTTGGGAACCACTGGTCTAGGGCATGAAAAATCATACCAATTCACATCTTTAATCTATTTACTGTACATCCTCATATAATTTTCCAATACAGAAAAATAATTATGTACAATATAAGGAATCCATATAAACCCCCTCAAAATATAAATAATGAAAATGCAATATTACATGTCACATACTCTCTACTTGTTCAAGAATAATCACATAAAAAAGAAATAAAAAAAGAAAAGATAACTAATGAAAGTAGTACATATACACAGTACAGAGAAACCATAAATAAGTGAATAAACACCATCAGCAGTTAATGATATTGCTTTTGAAAAAAGTTGTTATATGAATAAACTGATCCACTGTAGTACATATGTGCAAGTCACTGAGTGAGGAAGGTCTTAACGAGAGAGGAGCAAGTAAGACTACTGTAACTTTTGCAGTGTTACATGCCCTGCAGACTTTATGCTCCCACATCTGATTATCAGCTGATCAGACCAGATGTAGGCAAATTCCTATAGTGGCTGCCAAGTGGAATGTATCAGAGTAATTCCCCCAGAAAAGTTCTTAGGAATGGGCATTACATACAGATAAATGGAGTACTTTCCATTAATCCCAACCACGTGCAACCACTCCTTCTCAATCCAAAGATATCCCTACTGCATATAACTCTCTCCATAGTATCCCTCTATCCCATTCATGGTTTTCCCTCTAGCCTTACATCCTTCAAATCTAACTCAGTTATCTTCACCAATCACTCTTACATGTTCACTCCATGTGCAGACTCCTGTAACACTCCCTGTTCTGCTCAATCAGTTGACTCTTTTAACATTGGTTCTCCATTCTACTTCCTCATTTCTCATCCAAAGCACATTACTTATACTTAACACACTGTATTGGTTGTCGAATACAGTAATGCTGGACACTGCTACTAAATTTTCTATGATCACTACTAAATGCACATCACTTGACTGATCGGAGAAAGAATTATGTTTCTTCATTTACATAAAACCAAGAAAGCAGCTCTAGTCAATGCTAGAATAATTTATGAATTAAGAATACAAGACTTGTCCTACCAGTTAGCATAACTTAACAATGTAAAATTACATAAAATATTCTATCAACTACTTGGAGGCGTTCTGTTCTCTTCAGATGTCCCAAGCACATCTTTCTCCACTTCAGTTAGGCTGATGTTTTGGGACTTGAGTGCTTTCTGTTCAAAATGAGAATGAATAAATAAAGTCATAGCTTTACTTTTACACATATTACATTACATACATATAGCCATACACTGGGTTCATGAAGACCTGTAAAAATAATAAAATTAAACAAAATAAAAAAGTTACATGCAAACACATGATATTAATGTATTCATTAAAAATCAATAACATATGAGTTTAGTTGACTTCAGGAATGACATTTCTATAGTCGTTTTGTACAAGGTGATTCCTAACTGGGCATTTAATAATCTCGATGACTAGAAGAAATGTGTCTAATAAATGGGACTTGCCAGCAGTTTCTCCTTAAACTTCATTTGTATCTGGCTTGTCATATTGTTGTGGGCATCTTGATGATACCAGTTCTCACCTACCACTTACAGTCTTTTCAATGAAAAAACTGAACAAGCTGACAAACTTACCATAGTTTGTACGCCAAGCAATGATTGCCTGCTGCTACCTATATATTCACTACTCCGTGATTTTCACTGCTTTTATGTTGTTCTACATTGATATCACAATTCACAAATACTGAAAGGCAACGATAATAATAACAGAATTCATGGCTATCATGAGAAATACAGAAATGATAAGGGAAATATATCAATGAATGCACCTTTGATGTTACAATATTGCCATCAAATATGCGAGTTAGGCATCAGTACCACCACAACAGTACACACTGCCTCCATAAATATTTGTGGTATAATTGTTTCTTGAATGGTAACTGCTACAATACAATTTTATTAAAAAACAAACAGTGAGGCGGCAGTGTGTGCCAACGTGGCTGTATGGTGGCAGTGTTGCATCATTGATTATACATTCGTTGATTTATTTTCTATATCAATCCTATATTTCTCATTACAGGCTCAAATTTTGTGATTATTAATGCTTTTACATATTAATGAAATACAATAAAACATACTGTGTGGCTCAATATTTGTAATCCAAAGTGAAAATCTTCATCTGGGTTTGTGCACAGTTCACTAGGTCTCAAAAACACTGCATGAGGATCCGCTTCATCATAGAGCTGACTTTTCTCTAGCCTTTTGGCTAAACAAGTGAGGCAGTTTCTGACTATGTAGATTGGGGATCTTTTGGTAAGATCCAGAAAGCAAAATTAAGTGTAAACAATAGTTAGTGAAGGGATGAAATTAACCAAAGAAATTCAAAGTGGAGAGGTCAGATCAAAGAGTTATGGTCACAGTTTTCTAGGACTCTGAAGAAATCATTCTGGTTGAATTCCTAGCAAGAAAACAATCATTAGAAATTACTCTGAAGTGGTTTTGTAGAAATAAAAAGAGCCCACTGACCATGAAAAAGCAAGGGATATTGCACTGAATAATCACGTTTCACCACAATAATGCCCTAGTTCATTCAGTAAGAGTTTTAGATCTGTTGTACATGAATTTTGCTGGGAAACTCTTCCACATCTCCCTAACAGCCCTGATCTTCCTCTTCACATTTTTATTTCTTTTCCCAAACCTGAAACAACTTTTAAAAGAAATCAGATCTCTGAATGATGGAAAAGGAGAGGTTTTGACACAATGCATATAAAACAACCCACAATGCTACAAAGGAAAGTCAGAGGTGGAAGGAAACACTGCCTTCAAAAGCACAATGAGTTGAGTAAAGGATACTTAGAAAATAATTCAACCTGTAAGGTAATAAAAGTGAAGTTAAGATTTTCAGGGAATTTTCTAACTTGCCCTCATATTTTTATTCCTAGAAAATAATTGTGCACACTATCTGAAAAATCTTAATTATCACATTTTTAAAAATATTTTATTTACTTATTTTATTTTTATTTATTTATTTTATTTTATTTATTTATTTATTTATTTTATCTATTTATTTATTTTTTGTATTATAGCACCAAGAAGACTTAGAGTATTGCAGGACTGAGAGGTTATATGGGACTTGTCAATATTATATGCTTCAGTTTTTCACCCTTCATATTTATTTATTTATTTATTTATTATTTTTTTTCCATAAAATCAGTCATAGCAAATTTTCAGTCCTCCCAAGTTCTCCAAGAGCATTGAGCATATAAGCTTATCTACATGGCATGGGATTATCCACAAATGTCTCATTTAAGCAACAGATTAAGAAGTGCTGGTGATCAGAACCCTTACTCATGAAGCTAAATGTTAGTGACGTTGAATGTAGCAGTCAACTCACCTTAACACAGGACTGATATGCTGTGAAGATATTATTGCAGTCTTGGTCTTCTTCTGCAAGACCTTTGAGGAATTTTTCAGCAAACCATTTATTGAAGCAAGTATCATATGTTTGCTTCAAGTCACTACACTCTTGTCCAACACTGTTCATTTTGCTGTTCTCTTAATTTTTAAGAACTGAAAATGTATAAAAATGTGTTTAAAAAAGTGAATATTACAATAATTTGAAGAAGAACCTCATCTGATGTCCATGGGCCAAAAATAGATGCTTAAAAATAAAATTTGGGTAACTTAAATACAAGATAAAGCTATTGGCCCACAATCTGAGTTATTATACTCTTAGGAGATATTCATCACAATCTTCAAAACTGCAGCATACAATACCATACAGCATTTTATCTTAAAGACTGATGTAAAACCAAGTCAAAGAAAGCATCTGCACATCCTATAATACAGTCACCAAAAAAGAAAAAAAAAATTGATATCAGATATCAGAATAAATTAAACATATGAAGAATTTATGGGTATTTTTTCCACATGAAAGCAATTAACATCATCAGTAATTGACCTTAGTGTCCTTCAGGTGGGATCTATGGGGGGGGGGGGAAACCTCCACTAACATAACATAGTTATGTTAGAGTCCTTAATGCGGGGGTGGTCCAGGGGAGGCAAAGCCACCCCTGTTAGGTTAGGTTACATTAAGTTAGTGTTTGTAAAGGGCTGCTAGGAGAGGTGAAGCTCCTCCCCCCCCAAGTTAGGTTAGGTAAAGTTTGCTTAAGTTACAAAGTTCTCCAGTTTTCAAAACATGCTATCTCATCCCTAGACTTTTTCATGAATGTCAAAATTTGGCATAATTTGGCTTCCCCCAGCAGGTCCTCTAGGCTTGCTGGAGATAAAGAAGAAAAAAAAAAAAAAAGGAAGATAGGATGTATTGTGTTAAACTGCAATTTTACTGGTTACAATAGCACAGCAAGGGATGTGGGGGTGAAGCCTCTCCAATTAGCAAGGTTAGTGACTTCAACTGGTTAGGATAGTGTAGCAGGGACTGTGGGAGTAGATATTCCTTGTTTGTTGACTAATTTCTAGGGATTTTTTTTCACCAAAAAAAGTTTTTTCTCTTCAGCTTTTTAATGTTCCCCAAATTTGGCAAATTTTGGGCTTCCCTTCCTTAAAATCCCACTTTCCCACCAGGTCCCCAAGCTTGGTTGTCCTAGAGAGGGACAGCAATAAAATACATAGGGAGCTGCTATTAGTAAGATTTACTCAATGTTTTGAAAGTGAGTGGCTCTGGGTTGGTGATCTAGTGTTAGGCTGCCCGCACACGAGCAACTTTTTATTGCTAGTTGTCACAACAAAAAATTGTCGCAATTAAAAAATTGTCGCAACGAAAAGTTGTCGGCAAGGTACATCCGCACACGAGCCACGCGATGGCGACAACTATTGTTTAGTCTCATCATGGATGCTGTGGAGGTAGCAGTAACCTGTGCACTCCTGCTCAGGAGGAGACGAAAAAAGAAGCCAAGAAATCACTGGGTACACCCCATAGTCAGTCAGCGATTACTACGTGGAGCATTCCACACATTGTTTGAGGACCTAAAAGGGCACCCTGATAAATTTTTTAATTACTTTAGGATGTCACAGGAAACCTTTGGTCATCTAATCACATTAACTGGGCCCCTTATAGCACACCAGGACACCAACATGAGGAAGTGTGTGCCAGTAGAGGAAAGGCTGGCTGTAACATTAAGGTAAGGATAAATAAGGAAAATGTTTATTCGTATTACGTGTAATTTATTGACATAATTAATGATTCTTCTTGAAATAGCACTACAGGGAAATGAAGAAAATATGTTCCATTTTCAGAAAAGAAAAATACATCACTATTTCTATACTACACATCGCTGTAGATATGATTGAATTGCTTTCAGATGTAACCAATACTTTGTGAATAAAAGAAAATGTATTTCCTTATATATTGAGCACAATAAAAAAACACTCAACTTCAACAAAATCAATGAAAGATTCAACAATAGAAATCTGAAAAAAAAAACTTTTAATTCTTTTTATATTTAGATAAACTAATGATATTAGTTATCAGCTGGAAATCATAAAGAGGTGGTCTCTTCTCTACCTCTGTTATGAGTGTTTCGCAGTCAAATACCTCTTTTATTATAGACATGATAGCTACCACTTCCTCTCACCACTGAAATCTGAAAGACACTGAAGGGGCAAGGCAGCAGCAGGCTGGGTGGTGGCGACAACGGAAAGTTGCTCGTGTGCGGGCTCACATTTAAAATAACGTTTTCTATCGCCGGCCACAGTTGCCAACAATAGTTGTGTTGTCCGAGAAATTGACCCGAGCGCAACTCCCTCTCAATTTTTTGTTGTCGCCTCAGGAAAAGTTGTCCATGTGCGGGCTACCATAGCGATGTGTGTGTTCTATATTTGACAATTTTTTGGTTGTGACAACTCACAATAAAAAGTTGCTCGTGTGCGGGCAGCCTTAGGGATTACTTTCCTAAAGGCAAGCCACTAGTAGTGATAAAAGTCACTGATCAGCACTGTACAATTAATTCATGTACATTATGCCTGAAACACATCTAATAATGTAATTTCAATGCATATTACCACTCACCTGATTAGCTGCCCCAATTCTATTAGTTAGGCAATAAGTGAGGTAATACAGGTATAATGAAGTAGCACAGATTGGTATATTTGCAGTTTCAACCAATACTCCCCCTGTTGACTCCCTCAAACTTACTGGACCCCTCATAAGGTAAACTAACCTAACCTAACATTTTGTAACCTGAATGCTTCATCCCCTCCCTGGGCCCGACACCCCCCCCATATAGTAAATTTATTATTAATTTTCGAGAGGGTAAAATGGCCATAGAAATGTTCCAAACAGTGAGATATAGACCCTGCGAAGGGCTATAGTTACGTTTGATGTATTGGTTTAAACTGCAATAAAACTCACACATCTGCTAGCACGCCAGTCTCATGTGTTAGTAAGGCTGAAGATGTAGTGCAGGGATTATAAAGATTGAATTGTGTACCTTATGCAGAGTGTTTTCAATATGTCTTGTAACATTAAAAGTTTTGTGTAGATTAATATTGATGAGTAACAGACAGAAAGACGGCAGTCTAATCCACAAACTGATACAGAAGAGGGCCAAGGGATGAATGAAGAGCAGATTTATGAGTTGAGGATTTAGGTAACTACATAATCTGGCAGGCTAACACACCTTACTGAAAAGAACCGCCTCCTGGCCTAGACAAAGTTTAATTATTACAGATCATTCAAGGCAGAAGTTAAACCAACAGAAACACTAGTTAATCACCTTTATTCAGCTGACGTTGCTTTGTATCGGCGGTTGCCAGCAACACCCTGGGTGAGGTTCCTTAATTGGTTTGTTATAACATGTGACTACTAGTAGTCTTCAGCTCCTGTCGGTGTAAGCAGCAGCAACAGCAACAATAACATTGTGGACACCGAAATTTCATCACATCATACTACATAATATGTAAAACTACATAGATTTCAGTCATTTAAAATATTTATTACCAGCTAAAAAAAAATAATAATAATAAATAAATAAATAAAAGATTAAAATAAAAGTGAAACATAAGAATATACGAGATGAAGCAAGAGCGCGAATTTCGATAGTTAAGGGATCATAGATGATTTTAAACTGTCTCACAGGGCATCCATGCCTTGCAAAAAATGTCATCAGAGTCATTCATCTGCACGTTAAACATCCTTATTACTATCAAGTATAATCACACACACACACACACACACACACACACACACACACACACACACACACACACACACACACATATATATATATATATATATATATATATATATATATATATATATATATATATATATATATATATATATATATATATATATATATATATATATATATATATATATATATATATATATATATATATATATATATATATATATATATATGCACACACACACACACACTTCTCGCACTCCCTGAATTGCTAAAAAAAAATATATATAAAAAAAAGTTAAAATACAAAGTTGATGTGCTGTGTATTAATGACAAAACCACTTTTTCCTTTTTTAATCTTCATTCACAAAGCTTACAGAACACTGCTGTAGCAAAAAGAATTATTATTATTATTACTTTTTGCTGAAAAAAAAAAAAATATCGCGTATATAAAATTATATTTTGCTTTAATTATCCATCCTCGCACTCCTTAGGAACTGGCCTCGCTTGGTCCCCTGGTTAAAAACCACTGGCTTATAAGTATGTGCCTCTACTCAGTCTTTACTCTCCTTGCTGTAAATCTAAGCAGCCTTCTTTTTTTCAATGTAGTTTTGAAATTGATAACACACACACACACACACACACACACTCCACGTTGATATTCCACAGACATCAGAACAATAGTGTTTTGTTAAATGAACATGATATAAAGAATTGGTAATGCGTAAAATCTTTGAGTAGAAAATGTTTCCACACGCATTTATATCGGGGCAGGGTCTCTTAACCTCACGTATATTGGGGGTGCGGTCGTGGCAGAGGAAGGGTTCCATTCAATACTGCTTTCCTTTTTTTTTTTTTTTTTTTTTTTACAGGGTGGAGTCAAAAGCATTTCATCTTATCAACTCCTCTCCTTTAAGTCAGTGATATTCAACCTAAATGCATGGTACACCTCAGGGTGCATGAATTCTTTTAAAGGATACCTGGGAATAATGGGGTATTTTACGTACAATACATGGAGGGATGCATGACATGGCCAGTGTGTATGACAGTACGAAAAGATAATTTAAGAAAAAAAAAATCGTCTCATATAAGAAATTAATCTAAATTAAGATTGAAATATTACAAATTTATGTATTACTGCATTAGTACGTATTGTTACGCTGGGTGTCTATGTGGGTTGCTCCTTTTCATAGGAGAGAGAGGGAGTTTGGGGGGAGGGCATGGGATTTAAAGTGGAAACATATATATATATATATATATATATATATATATATATATATATATATATATATATATATATATATATATATATATATATATATATATATATATATATATATATATTTTTTTTTTTTTTTTTTTTTTTTTTTTTCTTTTTCTTTTTCTTTTTTTCTTTTTTTTTTTTTTGCTTGATTTCATATATCACACTCAGACGCAACTAGCTTGCTCTTTTAAGATGTATCATTTTATTTTATTATACATTTAGCACATTTATAACAATTATTTAGGACCGAGTGGCTATTTTCTGTTTAAAATTGAGGCGCAATACTTTTATTTATATTACCGATATTAAAATTACATAAAAAAAAGATATGAAATATTCATGTAATATCTCTCTCTCTCTCTCTCTCTCTCTCTCTCTCTCTCTCTCTCTCTCTCTCTCTCTCTCTCTCTCTCTCTCTCTCTCTCTCTCTCTATGATTAGTCTCCCGAGGCTAGGGTACACGAATTTCTCAAAAACCCCCGAAAGAGTGCATGAACGTAGAAAAGATTGGGAACCTATAATAATTGACTATCTTCAGCCTTTCCTTCTTCGCCGTAATATTGCATCTCTTGCTATCTTCTATCGCTACTTTGAAGCTAGCATCTTTTTTCTGATTTTGCATCTTCCACCCTTGAGCGGTCTCGCTGCACAGTATTCGCCATCCGACAGTAACTATTTGAAGATTAGCCACACCCGATTCTCTCATCTGAATTGATCATCCCTTTTTCTGGTAAACACTGGAATTCTCTGTTTATTTTTTATATTTCTCCTACTTGAACTCTTTCACGAGTTATATATATATATATATATATAAAACCCTTGGTCAGTCTCCTTATCTAAAAAATAAATAAAGAAATAAATAAAAAAAAGATTTTGCGCATCAGCATATGTATAGAATTATATTACTAAAATAAATGTATCCATGGAAATTTAATATGTCTTTCCCGGATATTTGATTGGATGATGCATCAGCAGCCAGAATAGTGTAAGGACCGATGTCACAGTCGCCCCCCTCTTTTGGGATGCTTACTAATGAACAATAATTTCACCAACAAGAAATCAGATTTCACTGTCGTCTTTCGCTTGTTTGCATTGATACCAGATATTAGAACCTTTTGAAAAGCTAGGAAAGCTTACTGGACAACGCCATCTTGAAAATGGCGTTAAATGGATAGATCTAGCGACTTCACTTGCTCTATTCCACAAACGAGAAGAGTAATATAATTATAGTAGTAGTTGTTACCGCCAACAGTGGTGCTGGCGGTTATGGAAGTAACGATGGAAGACATAGATATAAAGACAAAATAAATATATATGCTAAATAACATGTTCTGTGTTATGAGAGTTAAAGTGAACTAGTATATTAAGTTCTGGTGCTTTGAAAGTTAAGTGAAACTGAGCATGAGAGTGGCGAAGATGTAAGGTGTAGCTACATTGTGGTAGTGATGCTCGTGTTTATTGGGAAAAAAGTTGACGCAGCAGTAAAGCGAAATAAGGAGGGACGCTGACATGTAGGAAGGGTGAACTATCGCTGACCTAAGGGTAAGACTGGCAGGCGTGAGACGCTGAGGGCCAGCAGGGACGAAGCCCGGAGGGAAAGATCCCTTTGTACCGCCACAGCGTTCGGGTGGACTACTTCAGGAAAGATCGCACCACTACAATATAGATGCAGGTGTTGCTTGGTGACAGGCCTCTTTAAGACCCCAAACATGTGAGTTCCGCATCTGTATTACGAGGGGTCAATTGCCCTAATTGTCATAATCCATGATTAGTGGTGCGTTATGTTGATACAGTACTTTATGGTTAGTAGTGCTACGCACGTCTTACGTTTATTATGTATGTCTTCAGGTTTGACCGAATGCAATAAACGATTCGCGTCACCGTGTGGGTCTAAAATCCTTAAGTACCTTCGGGCAGCTACAGTAGTAGTAGTAGTAGTAGTAGTAGTAGTAGTAGTAGTAGTAATAATAGTAGTAGTAGTAGCAGTAGTCAAAAATGAGTGATAAATGTATAATGAGTAATCATTATACATTTATCATCTATTGACCCTTATAATGCGGCTTATTCAAAGCAGAGCATCGCGCGGCTTTTCCCAGGATCATAATTCGAAATTTGATTTGAAGGCTGTACTGCTAATACTGCCACGTAGGTAATATTTTAGGTTTTGTATTCATGCAGAGAAAGTGTGAAGTGTACATAGTTACTCATAATTTCACTTGCAGGTACGATTTCTATCTTCACACACACCCACACACATATACACGCACGCGCACGTCGGTAACAGATGGCGTTCAGAGATCTAGACCAGTGATTCCCAAACTTTTTATGATCTTTACCCACTTTTCATATGATCCTCATCCATGGCCCACCTCTCCTTCCCATTCCACATCTCATGGCTACAGTAACTGTCTGAAGTCCTACATTTATTAAGGTCCTTTATGAAAAAAAAAAAAAAAAACTAATTTTATTCAATCCACCTCATATTGTTCTACTGTGGTGTGCCTTGGGATTTTTATGCGTACATAGCCTCAGCTTATGGCCCCCCAAATTTTGCTGTATGGGCCCCAGTGGGTCATGATCCCCAGTTTTGGGAACCACTGATCTAAACTATATCGTGAATACACACACACACACACACACACACACACACCTATGAAAATACAAACAAGTAAATACACACTACTAGCAACCTTAATGGTAACGACCTTGCCCGTCACTTGAGGCAGGCTGGGGTTCGCGTCAGACGTCCCGGGTGCAGAGGTTTGCACCCATGCAGGCTAAATTAAACTGTCTTCCTTGAGTTTAAGAGAAGGCTGGAAGGTTATCCTTGCCACACATCAGACTATATAGAGGCCGAACCTCTCTCTGGCTCTCTGGAAGATTTATATGACGATCACGAATTCAGTACGAGATTATCTAGTCAAGACAGCGATGGTTAATAGCAAGGCTAGTATTCTAGTTGGTTAATATTACAGTTTTAACTCTGACAGAATCAGCTGCAATATGACAAAATCTAGTAGGCAAACATATGTCTTTTTATAACAATAAAACAGCTTCAATGGCTTTCCTCTGGTGGGCATCCATAAAAATGCTACGTGTGGGACGATAACTCG